>NW_026555339.1:15475590-15549042 GCF_029017545.1 Prosopis cineraria
TAAAGATATCATTAAGACATTTACATTATTGTGGAATGAAAGTTGAACATTTTATGATCAAGATAGTAATTTCATTTTTAGTTTTCTGTGATTGTAAACTGTTGTATAATAAAAAAAAGCTATTAGTATCCCTCGTCTTCATGCTTTTGAGAGATTCAACCCCAAGTCATTGCTCTTCATGTTGACCAATGTTTCTTTATCAACTTTATAATCAATCACTATAAATAATGCGTGACTTAGCTGTTGCATCCCTTCTTTTTTAATAGAGATATGGTGGGAAGAGGCATGTTTGGAAGGTGACTCTTACTGCTTATTTCTAATAGGAAATCAACAACTAGCCGCTATGTGTAACATTTGGGAAAATTTAATCTTGATTTATTAACCTAATGAGGGTGATAAGTGAATTAATAAGGTGTGCGGCCAGAGGGGTTCAATTGGTGCAATTATTGTGGCAATTTTAGCCCTAGAAGTGGATACGGATCTATGGTGGGCCACTCGGATGAGGAAAGAGGAAGAAAAAGTGAAGATTTATTTTTGGTGCCACAAGTCACGATGCGTGGTCAGTCTGCCGCGGTGCAGAGGCAGATTTGAATGCAATGGCCTCCTTTGTGGCACGCGCTATGGCAGACGGCAATGTGCTCCGCAACGCACGGCCAAAAATATGATATATCAGATTCATATTAGCGCGAGAAAAACAGAAAGAGGAAGAGAAAAATAAAGGAGCTCGACTTTGGCTCTACTAGGGCTTATTATTGGAGCATATTGGTGATAGATTGAAACTTTCAAATACCCAAGGTAAGTAATCTAAGCCTTATTCTTCCTCTCTCCCTCATTTACGATGATTTATGGTTGGGTTTGAGTTGAAAGGTTGAAATTCGGTTCACAGGGGTATGGGTCTAATTTCATTAGTTAAAATGAGTGTAATGGGAGTGGTTTGTAATAGATAAACCCTACATTGATGGTTTTATTAAGCGTTTGTTGGGTAGAGCCATTAATACCCGAAAATCCACATAAATGTGGTAGTTAAGAGAGGTTTATGTCCATTAATAACGGTTTGAAGTGTTATTAATGATAATGTGTACTAATGAAATCTAATGAATCCATTGGATATGAATGGGTAGAGATTTATGGGATGGATAGAATAGAGAAAAAGTGGAATCAATGTTGATAATTCCCTAAGAGTGGGATTGTGATAATATTCTTGCTTATGATTGTAGCGTGAATCATTTGGCACCATTTGAGCTTGTTGAAGCTTTGGAAGTTGTTATTGTGAGCGGTAAACCTTTGATTTCTCAAAGGTTCAGGCAACTGGAGGAAATTTAATCTTTATAGTTGAATATTAATTGTGTTTGTAAAATGTAATTTATGATTTAAATTTATGATGCATATTGGTAATGTGTTTGACTTGCGAAATGGTTTAAAAAAAAACCTTGATTATGCCACCTACTTGTGATTTATAAATTTAGTTGTGGCATGTTGATGTGAAAGCAAATAATTGTGTGGTGTAATGTGTTGATGATGTGGAGTATATCAGTGAGTATGTTGGAATATTTGTCATGAATGAATCCTTGAAATATATACAATGTGAAAAATGTGCAGAGCATGATCATTGGTGGGAGTTTTCCTAAGGAGGAGTAGATTGATTTAGATCCACGTGGTATTGGCAGTGACCATTGGAATCGAAAATTGGCCTTCGCACTAACCGTTGGAATCGGGAGGTAGCCCTTGTCCCATGGTTGATTCAGGACTGTCCCACTTATTTTACAAGGAACTCGAACCTAGCTAGTCTCCACCGGTTCATGAAGAGGCTAGATTAGAGGTACAACACCCCATAGTTGTTAGCATTGGGGGAAACTAGATTACATAAATGAGTGAGTTAACCCTGGCCTGGTAGCTCCTCATAAGTGGAAGGTTGGGTTAATCCGTGAAGGACGTAGCTGCGTGATAGCTACCGGTTTTGTGTTAGAGGTAACAAGAGGGTATAAGGGTGGCATATGATCATGCATATAAGACTGGCTATATGGTTGTTAGTTTTATGGTCTGACATATGTTAGGGGTGCATGGTTGTTATTATTACAACCCCGTGTTGTGCCTTGTGAAATATTATGATATTGTGTGTTGTGGGCCCGATCACATGGTTGCTAGTTTTGTGAACTATGGCCAAATGTTTATATGTGGTATTTGTGTATTTGCCTAATTAAATCTATTTACAATTGATATACAACTATATAGGTTAGGTAAAACTTGGTTACTAAATGGTTGTACTCACCCCTCAATTCTTAATATTTGTAGGACCTTGCTCATCGAATCCGAGTCAGGAAAAACATACAGAGGCCTAAGATTGTGAAGTAATCCTCTATATGCCTCTTTTTAGTTGTTCCATGTGTATTTGGTAATATAATTGCCAATTAGGATCACATACTAATGTTTTTATAGTACTTGCATTATTTTGTGCAAATGGTGTATTTTGTGCTATGGGTTAGTGAGTTTTAGTTATAAACCCGTGGATAGGGCCAAAATACTTGTGCAAGTAAAAATATATGTATTTTGAAAGATTTAGAATGAAATTGGCGGTTTTGTGCAATGTTTTCCTCCCCCTTGGTATTTTGTGAAAATAGGGGTTGAGTGGTTATTTTGCAATATAAGTGTTTTTGATTGTGTGTGGTGCATTGCACGGGTCTGCATGAGTCCATTGGGTATAGTCGTATGGTTGGTGTAGGCTATTGGTATGTGTGGTTGAGTAGGGACACTCCATTTGTGAAATTTTGTGAAAAAGTGATCAAAATGGGTTTTGGTGTCTAACTTTTTATATAAAATAAGTTTGATTGTGAAACCTGTACTATTAGCTAGAGTTAGGAGAAAGCATTGTGTAGATACTGAAACCACCTCAATCGGGCGTCGGATGGAGATTTGGGATATGTCGGAAGTTTGCTCCTTGTGCGGTCAAATGATAGCATTGATGCGGTCAAATTCGTGCAATGCGCCGTGGTGCATGGCGTCTCACGTCGCGGCGCACGGCACAGAAAAGATAAGCCGCGGCATACATGTTGCGAGCCGCGGTGCACGTGTCGTTTTTTGCACAAATATTAGTTTTGAGTTTTAAAATTCACGAATTTGGGTCCCAATTAATTTTCAAGCTTTCGCATTACTTTCAAACTCTGATTTGAACACTTTAAGAGCATTGTTTAAAAATTGAAATGTTGAATTTGGGATTCTTTCTAAAAAGGATTTGAGAAATTCTCTTTTTATGAAATTTTACAATTTGATAATCCTTTAAGAGTTAATCCCTTGATTGCTATGTTTTGGAGTTAAACGTGGATTATTAAGGGAGATCTTACACCATGTTTTCAAGCATCTGTAAGGCATGAAAATCTTTTGATGTCTATCAGCCAACCCCTTACTAAAATAAGCAAGTGGCTACTTTTCCTGCATCAGACTAGCCCTTACTCTTGATCTACATGCATCTGTCTCTACCATAAATTCTTTATTAAAATCAAGAAGGGTAAGAACAGGTGTTGATGCCAAGACCTTTTTGAGGTTATTGAATGACTCTGATGCAAAATCTGACCACTTGAAGTTATCTTTCTTTAGAAGAGAAGTCAATGGCTTTGTTAAGACTCCATAACCCTTGACAAATTTTCTGTAGTATCCTGCCAAACCTAACAATGCCTTGAGTTATTTCACAGTAGTTAGTTCAAGCCATTTAGCAACAGCTTGAATCTTCTTTGGATTTGTCCTAACTTGTCCAACACTAATTAGATGACCTAAATACTCAACTTCAGCTACCGTAAAAGAGCATTTGCTTTTTTTTTAATAAAATAATGGTGCTATCTCAAAATAAAGAATACTTCCTTAAGGTGTTGTACGTGATCATCAAGGTTAGAACTATAAATTAATATATCATTAAAAAAAACTAGCACAAACCTCCTCAAATAAGGTGAAATATACTGATCATAACCCCTTGAAAAGTTGTCGGGGCATTAGGTAGGCCAAATGCCATAACTAACCATTCATAATGCTCACTATGTGTTTTAAAAATAGCCTTTGGAACATCTTGAGGAACCATCCTGATTTGATGATATCCAGCCCTTAAGTCTAATTTTGTAAACTATTTCGCAGCACTTAACTCATCAAAGAGGTCTTCTAATAAGGGAATTGGATATTGATTCTTTACAGTGTTCTTGTTTGATTCCTTATAATCTATGTAGATCCTCCAAGTGCCATCTTTCTTTTTGACTAACACAATAGGAGTTGAAAATGGGCTTGGACTTTCTTGAATCACCCTATTAAGCAACAATTCCCCCACTAATCCTTCAATAATATCCCTTTGAGCTGAGGGATATCTGTATGGCTTGAGATTAATGGGATTAGTCCCTTTTTTAAGAACTACAAAGTGATCATGGCCTTCCCGTGATGGTGTCGCCCCTTTAGTGCCTTAAACAAGTTATAAAATTCTTGTAAAGTTCTAGAAATTCCCTTTGGGATCTTTGAACAGATTTGGATAGAAAGGCATTCTATCTTCTCTTGTCCCTTGGCCACTAATTAGAGCAAAAAATCTTGACCATCATGCAATTCCTTGATTTCCAGCTTCTTGGGTTGTACCATTCATGGAGTGTTAGGGGGGGTAGCTTGAAGCTTGCACAATTTTCCTTCTAGGCAAAAGAATATAGTTAATGACTCATAATCCCAAAATGCATTTTTAATGCTTTTGAGGCATTTAAACCCTAATCCTAAATCATAAGTGTACAATTCAAGGATATAGAAATCAAAAGTAAATTCTAAGCCTTGCATCCTCCATTTGAAATTTTTCCAAATGCCATAAACTCGTAGCTTTCTTCCCCCTACTACTTCCACCCAGCTTTTTGGTTACTTTATGATCTAGGAAATCATGTGTATTGCCATTATTAATGAGTATCTGAAGCTATCTCTTGCCATAGTACCTAATGACTCGCATAGTAGAAGCTTCATCAACTCCTTCAATAGTATGAAGGGAAATACTAGGTCTGTTATCTTCTTCCTTTTCTTCAGCAGTAGAAAGAGCATCTTCTCCTTGGGTGTCTTGAGTTTCAAGGAAGTGGAGTTGTAACTTCTAACATTGAGGGCATTTGTGGTATTTGGAGAATATTTCATGGTAGTAAAAAACACAAGTTTTTGCTCCAGTGTTCTGCAACTTCCTTTGCAAAGAGAATTTTAGGCGATTTATACACACTTTTTTGGTTAAAAGAAAAAGTTTTTAAATATAAGGATGTTGACTTAGCTTTCCCTTAGGTCCCACCATCAATTAAAGCATTTTTGTAAGGGTCCAAGTGGTATGATAAAATGGCTATGTGGAAGAAGCTATAGGTGCCACGTGTCCACTATTCTTGTGTTGACTTTTCTTCTCAGCCTTTCTTTTTAATGTAATTTCTTGCATCCTTGCTAGGCTTCGTTCCTCCCTCATAGTTCTTTATTTAAACAATTTGACAGGTCTTGCAATTTCTTCTAATAGCCTATTGAGATAAACATCAACCAAGTATTTCTTAGATAAACTAAGTATATAAGAAATAGTGTCAAATTTATTGTTGTAATCAGCCAGTGTTCCTTGATGCTTGAGGCGCACCAAATCACTTATTGGTGTCTTGTGTATAAGGCCAAAGCGATCCTTAAGCTCATTGATGTATTCTTCCCAAATGGACACACTCCTGCCCATTTTTTTCATATGCAACGTGCTACTGGAATGCTTTTGGGTCAAGATGCATGCTTGTAATCTTGACCTTTGACTCTTCGAGGGTTTCATTGAGTTCAAAATAGCACATGCATTTCAGTATCCAGCCTTCAACATCCTCTTGAGTAAACTTTGGAAAATCCATTTTGGTGAATTAGGTTGGTTGGCAATACCCATTCCATTCTTGGTCGTTGCGGCAATATTGGTCCTCTAATTCTTGGTTGTGATACCTATGGTGACCATTGCGTTTGTCCCCATTGTTATCTAAACCACACTGACAATTGTGCACAAGCATCTGTAGCTGGTTTGAGATACCTTCAACAAATTCAGTCAAGATATTTCCTTTATTAAAGTTTTCTTCTAGTCGACCCACACGTTCTTCCATTGCTTTCTTGATCTAATTTTTAGTCTAAACCATGTATTGTTGAGATGAATATGAAAAGAGAAGTGGCCGAGGAGTGCTGCTTTGATACCTTTATTGTATCAGAATAATTTTGGATGATAAAGAAAATAAAGAGAGATAGGAGAGATTAGAGAGAAGAACAGGAAGGTTGGGAGAAGAGACAGGAAAGATAAGAAGAGATAGAAGAATTGACAAGATTAGAGAGAAGGAAAGGTTCAGAGGAATTGAGAAACACAAAGATTCTGCATAATACACTTCTAATCATTAAAGATAGGATTACAGGTTAAATGTCTCATTATTTATAGGTTTCACACTCACACTTCCCAACAGCTAAATCCCAATAACTATCATTTAAATCTAAAATAACTAACTACTAATGACAAAACTATAACACATAAGAAGAAAGTTTACTTCAAAACCAGACATTTCTTGCCCAAGGACAAAGGAAAAGAGCATCCCCCCAAGTTTCTACCTCCTCAAGACATACAGGACACATCAAAATTACAACAATCCTTTCCTTTCAAGGATTCTATAACAAGCACTGCTCTAACAAAACATCTCCATAGGAAATGATTTATTTTTGGAAGAGCTTTAACCTTCCATATCATCTTCCAAACCTTCTTATTCTAGTCATAATTATTATTCCTTCTAACAAAGGGATAATGATCAAGGAAAAAATTTTCTAGAGCACCTGCCTCTAACCTTCAAAGACACCACAAGAGTTGATCAAGCTTGATCACGTCTGTTTTTTATACGGGATGTCACCACAAAACACTAAGGCTTACAAGATTTATGAACTTTTAAATGAATAGTTTCATTTAACTTTTCTTCTTTTTACAAAAGGGAGCATGCCTAGTATATATAGGCTCATAAGAAAGATTATTTCCTATTATTAAAAACCCTAATTTCCTATTATTAAAAGGGAAAGAAAATAATATAAAATAAAGGAGAAAAATACCTGGCCATATAATTTAGGAGATGTGATCATAAAATTATGAGATTACAAAACTTAGAAAATAATATAATTAATCTTAATTTTTGACTAGATTTAAAATAGAAAATTATGACTAGTCTTGCTCTTTTAAGAAAGAGAGTCAAGTCAAAGGACCACCAAGTTAGGAAGTAATTGAGAAGTGTTGCTCACCGTAAGTGTATGGGCTGAAGCAAGTAATATAATGAAAGTAAAGTATTATTTCCTTGAGAATTTGTTTAAAAACAATGATTAAACAAAAGATTAAGTGAGTTCAACCAAGTTAAGCCAAAACATAATTAAGTGAAGATGATGTTGCAAACTAAATTAACACTAAAAAATAAAGAAAAACAATTGATTCACAAACTTGAAAAACAAATTGGAACTTGTGATTATTTATCCTCCTGGTATTTCATAGCACTAAAATTACCTCCTTTTATAAATGCTTTTGATGAAAATAACTGCTAATTTAGGGTTTTAAAAATACTTGGACAAGCTCTCTCAAGTCATGAATAAGTGTTTAGTTAAGTTAATTGTCTAATTTTTTGGTTACAATTAATAAAACTCATTTTATTCTATGTTACTAGCAAAACTATTCATTCAACACGCAAATATTAAGTTCTTGCACCATTTTACCCAAGTTTTACACTTAATCTAGCCCTCTCAAGCATCAATCAAGTGAATCCAACATCTAAATGGTGGCTAATCAGTTAGAAGCATTAAGAAAAGAGTAAAATAAACACACACACACACATCATTAGTTACAAAAAGAGAGAAAAAATTTAGTGTTAAGCCATTCAGGGTTCCAAATATTTATAGAATAAAGAATTTAGTTACTCATAATCATCTACAAACTACAAATATATAAAATAATTGGATCCATTTTAGATTACAAGATAAGAAAGGGAAGAGGAATAGAAAAACAAAAAAAAAGGAGCTCTAAATGTCTTCAAAACTTCATTCCCTTGCTTCAAGCACTTTCAATTCTCAAACCCTAGCACACCCAAGCTCCAATTGTGTATTAAAATGAGAAGAATGTGTTTTGGATCGAGTTCATAGCATATATGTATCGTGCCCAAGCATTATCAAATAAAATGGAGCGTTTTGCTGACAGCGGTGAAAGTCACGATCGAAAGTCACGACTTTGGGACGACTTCGACAGTTTTGTACTGTTTTTACAGCTAATGAAAATTATTGTTTTTGTATTTGATTTTTTCATCCAAAAGCCTTCCAAAAGCAGCAACAAAGGTTCAAAATGCTTCAAATCAATCCTTAAACCAAAATAATACAAATTAAGTTTAAAAATATCAAATCAAAGCTAATTATGTAAACCCAAAGTAACATGCACATTTTTTTAATTTGGACAATTAAAATATACACAATTGAGCCAAAATATATTAGAATCTAAGGAAAATGTGATGAAATGATATGAAATTTTAGCGGTTAACAAGAAGACAATTGAGGATCATAAGGCACTTAAAATCACTTCACCCTTGTCCTCTTCACTAGGGTTTCATGCCTCCTTACTTGCACAAGGCTCCACTTGTAGTCTTCCTTGCATTGGGTTATGGTTTGCTTCCTTGCATTGGGTTATGGTTTGCACCTTTTAGGCTTGACTTTTTATGAATTTGGATCTTAAGCACATTATACATGTCTAGATGCTCTCCTTTGGGCTTGAAAGGCATCCCCCAATACTCTTTAAACTCTTGTACTTCTTACACAAGACTGAACAAAGGTTGCTTCATAGCTTTAGTTCGGGCTCTTGTCATTGGGCCTCTAATATTTTGTAAAGGGTCGTTAGGCACATTGGATTGAAAGTGTTAGGTTCTTTGCTCCTTACTTTGGCTCCTTTCATGCCACCATGCTCATGTTTGTCATTCTCAAGCTCTCCAAGCTTACTTGCCATGTTATCAATGCCATGGGGTCTAACACAAGCCATGATGCATTCTTGGAGGAAAAAAATTTCCATAATTAGACAAGTTAGCTTCCTACCTTAAAGGCTCACAATTTCAGCCAAATATTTACTTATATCTTCATTGGCATTCATGAAAAAAAGAATATCATTTGCAGGAAGCTATGTGTCACAACTGGAACTCATCCTTATACCCTTCAGCATTCTTACTAATCATATAAGGAAAAACTTCTACCATTATGATAAATATGTATGGATACAAAGGATCACCTTGTCTCAAACCTCTCCCAAAAATAATAGAAGCTACCCTTCGTCTTGACAAACAAATATTCAACGTCACAGTATCTATACCTTCCATCGCCAACCTTACCCAAGATTCATAAAAACCAAGTTTTAAAAGAGTAGCTTCCACAAAATCCCAATCTACTCCATCATAAGTTGTACCCATATCCATTTTTAATGCAAATTAACATCTTAAACTAGTTCTTCTATTCCTCAAATAGTGAAGAATTTCATGTGGAATAATGACATTATCATATATCATTTTTTCAGGCATGAAAGCCCCCTGACTTTGAGAAATATAGCAGCTCAATAAGGGTTTTAGTCTACTAGTTAAGACTTCTAACACCATTTTATAAGTAAAATTACATAAATCAATAGGCCAAAATTGTGAAACAAGTTCAGGTTCATCAACTTTTGGAATTAAAGTGATATTTGTCCAGTTAAGCTTTGTTATAGAGTCCTTACCTTCAAAGAAATCTTGCATCATGCTACAAATTTCTTATTTCACATCCCTTCAAGAATCTTGGGAAAACTTGCCATTAAACCCTTCAGGCCTGGGAGCTTTATTCCCTCCTAATTGAAATACAGCATCACACATTTCTTCTCTAAGAACAAACCTCATCAGATCTGAATTCATATCTCTTGTTATTCTACAGTCAACATATTGTAGCACCTTACTAAATCACTAGGAGCAGAAGGCCGAAAGGGATCCTCATAATAGTCTACAAAGCATTTAGAAATATCACTTGCTTCTTCCAACCATTCACCATTCATACCTTTTATCTTTAAAATAGTATTTCTCTATCTTCTCTGGATTGTGGACAGGTTAAAAAATTTGGAATTCATATCCCCCTATTGCAGCCAAGAATATTCTTGACCTTTGCCTCCAATATTGCTCCTTCCTTTGCCAAATGTTCTTTAATTCTATTTCTGCTTCTTCCAGATTTCACAACTTATCCTCCGTGAAAGAACCATAAGAGCAGTCATCAATTCATCAATAAGTTTCTTATTATTTAGATATTCTCTTATGCTCCATTCCTTTAACACCTTTCAACAGTGATTCAATCTTTTAATAACATCATTCACACAAGTTCTAGCTTCCCCCTTACCTCTTTCCACCCTTGTCTCACCACTTCAGCATAATCAGGATGAGTATGCCACATATTCTCAAACTTAAGTCTCCTTGGAGTAGTAAAAATCTTGTAGCAAAGATCCACTAGTATCATATTATGGTTGGAACCAATAGCCTCAAGATAAAAAGCTTGTGCTGGAGGAAATTTCTCCCTTAAATCCACATTACCAAACACTATCAATTCATTCTTTCATATGATCATCTCCTACTCTCTAATTACTCCAGGTGTAATTTGAGCCATTATATCCAACATCAGTCAAAATACAGTCAGTAATGAGCTGCTGAAATTTCAATATCTTCTTCATTGCCCTTGGCTTTCTTCCTAACTTTTCACTTTGAGAAGTCATGTCATTGAAATTCCTGTCCACAACCATTCATCCCTCACTCTCCCCAGCCAAATTTTGAAGATTTGTCCACACCTTATCTCTCTCTCTCTCTCTCTCTGAGAGCATGTGCAACATTTACAAAATCAGGCACTTCAGTTGCGGCAGACATGATTTTGACATGAATATAATGATGAGGGAAGTTAATACTTCTACATCCACCTCATTATTCCACCACAAACATAAGCCACAACTTTTCCCTCTACGCTTAACCAAATACCCCCTCCTTTTTTTCCTTAAAAAAAAAAAAATTCCCTATAGGTTTCTATAGCACATTGTTGAACCTGCCTTTGCCAATTATTTCCTTTTTTTTTTTAAATAACTTCTTCTTTCCATCTTTTTTACTTTTCGACTATTGTACTTTAATTTTCTTTGTTTTAAATATATTGATCCATTTTATCAAAAGAATAATTTTATTTTTTATTTTTAGAAATTTGAAACAAATTAAATTTTTGAGAATAGTTGAAACATTGATTTGCCCTTGTACTAAACCTTGTGCATTTGTTTGGCAAAAAAAAAAAAAAAAACACCTCGTACATCACATATAGGGAATAATTTTAGTATTATGGGAATGGCACATCTTGGCTTTTGTCATGCTTCCTTTGCTTAAAATTAAGTTTAGCTATTGAAAAATATTTGATCCTTCACATGCCTTCCATTTCTAGCAAATTGTTTTAGCGTTAGAGCTTCTCGATTTCTTGATGAATGTACTAATGTGCTTAAATCTAGATCATGCATATTACTTTTAGCACACCAAATTATTATATGTTTAATGTTTTAAACAACCCAAAATTCTTGTGAAAATCTAATGTTGAGAAACAAAATATCAATGAGCTTCAAACACATTCTTTTAAACTATAACATGGATAGAACATAAAAAATATTAAACATCCAAAAATGAATCTTGTATTAAACACATATCAATCTGATAACTTTTAACTCATTTAATCTATTGTTGTGAATTGATTTGACTGACACCCTCTATAACAAATTTAATTACTTATTTATTTATTTATTATAGATTAATATATTTTAAACTAGAATAACTCCCCTTACGTATGATGAAATCTTCCCCATGCATCGGATGATGGAGAATTCTAGTTAGTAACAATTATTTATTGGTGAACAAGCATACACAAGTACATTCTTTATATTTGGTAAACAATCTCCTTTTGCATTTCACTTACAACTACTTGCACTACCCGCGATGGAGAAGAGGATAGCGACAGCAACACGATAAGGAAGGCAACTTGGCAGCAAGATGGAAGAAGATGAGGACAATTGGGTCTTTTACCTTATTTTTCTTTGATTTAAGTCTATTTTTTTAATCCCAACACATACCAAACATAATTTTAAAGTTTATTCTCACTCCCCGTTTCATACCCAATGTCATAAAAATGAATGCTTTATACCAAATGGGGCTTGAGGGTAGAGATGGGAATATCAGTAGAGCTGTTAATTTGAATGAGCCAGACTTATTTAGATCGGACTTAATTTAGGTAAAAGCTTATTTGAGTCAGATTTCAGATACTTGAACATTGAAAATTCACATATAATCAAGCCTAATCTTAACACCTCGAGCTTTCAAGCCGCTCCAATACTTGAATTGTTAGTTTTTTATTTTATTTTTTCTTTTTTAGCTAATTCCAATTTTTATCTTAAAAAATAAAGATTTGTCAAACCATATAATACTTTTTTAATAGGAAGGAACAGAACAAACAAAACAAATACCAACAAGGAAAAATACAAAATAGAAAGCAAACTATGGAGGCCATAACAGCTCTGGCAAAGCAGATACATCAGTTATGACATGGTAGAATCCAAGTGAAAGAGACAAAACATGTTTAGCAAGGGCGTCATCTTCCATTTTGAAATCATGTGAAACATGCTGAATACGAACCTGCCAACTACAATTCAACAGCTCCTTGATAGTCAGTAGCTCATTGCATTTCTCATGGGGATCAACATTCTTTACCTTTATGAGTTTGAGCACTTCCATATAATCAGTCCGGAGGAAAAACCTTTTCAATCCTTTATCCTAGGAAAATTTTAATCCCATGAGGAATGCCCATATCTCACTTAGCTTGTGAGAGCATCACCCTTAATGGGCCAAAACATGAATGCCCCTACGTTCTCTCCTTGATGATTTTTGAATACCCTCCTATAGCCTGTCGTCCATGACTGAATCAAATGAGCACCATCAACAAATACTATAGCCTTATCCATGGTGGGGAGAATAGAGTGTTGAGAATTAAAATTCCTCACCAAGAACAGTAGCAACCTTAACAGAACCTAGGCTTTAGACATGCATCGTAAGATGCCATGTGCCTGAGCCGAATATCAGCATTAGAAGATGCGGTATTTTGAAAAATCTGCTCATTTCTTCTCCTCTACATAAGCTAACGTACCATTGCAAACCAGCTACCCCATTGCTCCTTAAATAATCCCATGTTTGTAGTGACAATAAGTTTGCGCCAATCCCATAACTGGAGAGCAAAGAACCTCTCTAAATATTCAAGTTTCACACTCCTACGCTAAATTTCCTTCACTTTATGACAGTTACGAACAACGTGTAAAATACGATACTCCGTTGAATGACACCAGGTACAAACTGCACTTGAACACAAATTCTTCCTCACTCTCAATCTGTTTGTTAGAAAACGATCATGGAGAGTCAAATAAAGAAAGGATTTACACTATTGTTGAACACTAAATTTCATGAAGTAGAGAATATGCACATTTTATCAGGAAGTTCTCGTGCTTTTCATGTTTCCAACGAATAGTTTCCCGCCCATTATGTCTTGTGGTGCATTCAAAACTAGTAAGCATCAAATGCCAAGTCTGTTTGATCCCATACCATAGACGAGAACCTAAGCGCGATCAATTGATACTTGGAATCAAATCATTCCCACAATTATACTTGTGTAATACCCAAAAGTTTTAAGTAAAATTTAAAATATATAATAATGTGTTTTAATTGTATTTGTATTAATTTTGGAAATATTTTGGTAATATGTAAGATTGAAGAAATGTTAATGTATTTTAATCGCAATCATAAATAATAACAGAAAGCATGTTAAAATCATGCCTTTTACGTTTTCCTTTGTTGAAAAATAATTTACGATACATATTAAGCACACATTCACTGTCAGAGTCATTCTTTTTTCCACGTTCTTTAAACAAAATTTTATCATTTTATAGTACGAATTAATGAAAAATTGCCCCACATCATGAAGTTGTATTTTAATTTGTAGCGAAATAAGAAATAAAAAATATGAGATGAATTTAAATTTTTGTAAAGAGTAACAGCTTCTTTAATTTCTTAATCAACTAACACGATTAATCAAATTTGGATATTCGTTTATTTTAAACATTAAGTCAAGCAATAATTCAAATGCAAATTACAGATGGTAGTTAAAGTCAAATTTTCATGTTTTTATTGTTTGTCTTTTTTATATAACGCGTTATATACTTTTGAATGTGAGTGGATTAGAATGATTCAAAATTCAACCCATTTGGTGCAATTTCACATCCGTCACGTTATAAGGAAAAGTCTTCAAAACATCAATTAACATTACTTACACAAATTTTCCAAGTCAAGTGAAAAAGAAACAGAAGCCATTCATTTTGGAAGCACTTGCATTAAAATGATTTTCAAATTTCAAAATATATCCACAATATGTACTGAAGATTTGTTTAACATTTGTCCAAATTATGGCCAAGTTTTTGAAGCCATAATTTTTTTTTTATTTCTGGGTCTTTTGTATGTGTAGAAAATTCCACATGACAATTCTTCTTTAAAAGGAAAAAGAAATATGTCTTCAAATATTTAGTTATATAAACACTTCCATCCTTGCTTCTCTTTGCCCTTCAAACACACAAGCGGTCGTTTTAAAAATAAGAAAAGAAGTTTAATTCCATAAATAATTAATTTTAGTAAAATTGAAAAAAGGTCAATATATATTTATATATCATTCATATATAATAACAGTAAGTCAGTAACATAAGACATAATCAATTAACAATTAACATGTGTGTGTTAGTTATATTTTTTAAGAAAAATATATCTGCAGGTCCTTACAGTTTCACTTAATTTTGAATTAGGTTTTTATAATTACATATATAAAAGATGAATTGGCAAGGAGTTAACTAAATGAAGAAACATAATAAATCAAAATTTTAATTAAAAAATTAGTTTTCCTTGCGCCACAGAGATGTCATAATTTCTGTATGTTTTGTTTTGAATCAGGAATGTGAATTCTAAGTCAAATCAATTTATTGCCACATGTTGGCTTAACATTAAAATTAATGTTATTCAATTTTGTGTATATGAGAGCTGTTATAACTAACAAAAACTTGTAAATTCATTTGTCTAATATTTATCCATATTATATTTCTCCAAACACATAAGTGTGTGTTTTAAAAATAAAAGAGAAGTTTCTATAACAATTAATTTTAGTAAAAGTTTCTATAACATTAATATAGGAGTCGATCAAAATCGTTGATTAAGTTGTTAAAACAAATCTGATAAGAAGG
The DNA here is from genome assembly GCF_029017545.1 of Prosopis cineraria. Taxonomy (NCBI): domain Eukaryota; kingdom Viridiplantae; phylum Streptophyta; class Magnoliopsida; order Fabales; family Fabaceae; genus Prosopis; species Prosopis cineraria. The sequence goes on from NW_026555339.1 coordinate 15,490,913, forward strand.
ATCCTTTAACAAATTATAGATAAAAGATTAGCCACCATTAATTTGCTATAACTTGGTTAGATATCTCATATCTCTATGCCGTATTATTTACTTTGAATGAGTGAATGAGATTCTTTTGTTTCATTTCCAAGTCGTCCATAAAAAACAAGAAATATTTTCCAAATCAACTGCAAAAGAAATTGAAGTGATTTATTTGTTGCATTTGATATTTATATTAACTAGTATGTCGCCCGTACGTTGCACGTGATAAGTAAAAAATAAAAAAAATAATTTTAATAAAATAATAATATATAATAATTATTTAGAAAATAAAATGTTATTAAGTGAAAATAAGTTTAAAACTAAATTTCTTAATGCTAGTTTTTGACTTTTACAATGGTCCTGATGTAATATTTACAAAATATATGCTTTTAAATGCTTTTTACTACAGTTCTTAACTGTTTAGATCAATTTTATATACAATTTAAGTCCAATTTTTTTTTTTTGTAAGAGATTGTTTATAGCTAAATTAAATACATCAACTGAAAGCATGTTAGAATCTTAACTGTTTAGATCAATTTTATGTATAATTTAAGTCCAAAAAGTACTAATAAATGAAAAATTGCCCCACGTTATGAAGTTATATTTTAACATGAAACGAAATAAGAAATAAAAAATATGAGATGAATTTAAAAATTTTGTAAAGAGTAACAGCTTCTTTAATTTCTTAATCAATTGAATTTAAAAATTTTGTAAAGAGTAACAGCTTCTTTAATTTCTTAATCAATTAACACTGTTTAATGAAATTTGGATTATTCATTTATTTTAAACAAGTCAAGCAATAATTCAACTGTAAATTGTAGATGGCTCCCAACATCATTCACATATAAATAGAGTACTCATAAAAAAAAAATACAGAACCATTTTTGTACAATAGTCACTCTTATAGTTTGAGGATACGCCATTTAATTTGTAATAGACACGACTGTTTTTTGTTATCCGTCCTTTGAAAGAACATTTATTAAGAAATTTAAAAGAAAAAAGTTTTTAGACATTTCAGTTTAGTTGAGATTTCAAAAATTCAAAAGACGGAAAATAATAAGACACAATAATTCTTTGTTTAGTTGAGATATTGAGGGGCAAAGTCATTCACTAAATTTATTTTGCATGAATCTTAAAACTGTTAAGTTTATATCGAATAATATAATCACAATGCGTGCATGCGAGTGAGTGAGAGTGAGATGCACACATCCACAATTGATTAATATTTTAACGCTCATAGTAATATAAGTGGAGTTGCTTGGAAATAATTCAAGTATGCTAAAGTTTGAGTAATGAAAATAATTTTGATTTTCAGTTTGTGGTTTGTGTCCATATTTAAATATAAAATAGACTAAATTGATAGATATAGTGTTTAGCAGTTATGGGGAATATTCAAATGTTAAAGAAAAGTTTTTCTTTTTTCTCTTTTTATATATATAACGTGTTATAAACTTTGAACGTGAGTGGATTAGAGTGATTCAAAATTCAACACGTTTGGTGCAATTTCACATCCGTCACGTTATAAGGAAAAGTCTTAAAAACATCAATTAACATTACTTACACAAACATTTTCCAAGTCAACTGAAAAAAAGAAAGAAGCCATCCATTCTGTAAGCACTTGCATTATTAAAGTGATTTTCAAATTTCAAAATTTATCCACAATATGTGAACCCTGCAAAATGAAGATTTGTTTAACATTTGTCCATATTATATAGCGAAAACTTCAAATGAGCCACCTAGTTTGGTTGATTTTTTTTTCTTTATTTCTCGGTGAAGAAAATTCCACATGACAGTTCTTCAGGAAAAAAGAAAAGAAAAGAAAAAAGAAATCTATCTTCAAATATTTAGTTGTATAAATACTTCCGTCCATTCTTTTCCTCGTTCTTCAAACACGGCATGGGTTTTAAAAATGAAAAAGAATTTTAATTCTATAATAATTGATTTTAGTAAAATTGAAAAAAGTTCAATATATATTTATATATCATTCATATACAATAACAGTAAGTCAGTAACATAAGAGATAATCAAATCGTTGATTAAGTTGTTGATAGAAAAAAATCTGATAAGGGACATCTTTTAACAAATTATACACAAAACATAGCCACCATTAATTTTTTTCAACTTAATTAAAAAAAACAGCCACCATAGTACAAGGAACAATCTTCTTTTAAAATGGATTATACGTACACCAAATATTTTCCAAGTCAACTGAAAAAGAAATTGAAGTCATCCATTTGTTAATATTTGATATTTATACTAATGGAGAAGACTTTGAAGTTAACCAAAAAAGAACCACCTAGTTTCGTTCATTATTTATATGTGGGACCTAAGGAGACAGGTTTTTATTACCATTTACCCAACGTGTTACCAATTTTTCTTATAAAAAGAATAATATTTCAAAAAAAAAATCCATATTCAAAATTTACTAAAAAAAATCAAATGAGTTCTAGGATGATGATGAAGACTTGTCCGCGTATATGATAATATTTATGAACATCAATTAACAATTAACATGCCTGTGTTAGTTATATTTAATTGAGCTTCTTATAGTTTGATCAATTAAATTTTCTAATCCCTGAAGGTTAAAATCATATATTTTTTATTTAAAAAAATTAAAAACTTTTATATTTTTATTAAATGATTATATAACTTTAGAATTAATTACATAATTTTTATAACTCAAAATTTCTATAATTAGGTTGTTTTCTAAATATTTTTTATACATATATAGAATCTTCATACAAAATTAATAAAAATGTAAATATTTAATTTGTTATATAAATACTTCCATCCTTGCTTTTCTTTATTCTTCAAACGCACAAGCGTGCATTAAAAAAAGAGAGAAGTTTAATTTTAGAGAAATACTTAGATAAATCAGATGCACCATATCATTTGTAGTTTATTCAATTAAAATATTTCAAGTAGTCTAAATAAAATATTGTATGATATTTTTTAAATTGATTTTATTTTTATAACAAAATACACATTTGATTTCTTGTCTTTTTTCTCTCTATTGTCATCAATATCATAATTAATTTATATTTAATACCATCTAAATATTATATTTTTATTGGGCAAACCACACATAACGTGGTGTACCTGATCTACCTAAATATTTCTCTTAATTCTATTATAATTAATTTTAGTAAAATTGAAAATAGGTCAATGTATATTTATATATACCATTCATTTGTAATAACTGTAAGTCAGCAACATAAGAGATAATCAAATCGTTGATTAAGTTGTTGATACAAAAACTATGATAAGGAGCATCTTTTAACAAATGCCCCTTGTTTATAAGGAAAAGTCTTCTAATCTAATCTAAGACTTGCATCTGTTGATCCAAGTCAAGCATAGAAGCATCACGGTTTTTACAGGCTTATTTTATTCTGTTTTCTGTTTTTATGTTCTTAAACATGATTCTATAAAGTATTTTCTTAGAACAAGTTTTCAAAACCCAAAAAAAAAAATTGAATCATTATTTTGAAAAACATATACTTTCTCTGTTAAAAAATGTAAGGCATTTTTAACCGAATTTCACTTTCAATAAAGTAGTTACCTACTTTCAAACTAACTTTATCTTTTCACATTTACTCTTATTAAATACCCTACAATAAATATAAAGTCATTCATCAATAAGGGCATGTTTGAAAAAAAGGCAATGATTATACCTTGAAAGACTAAAAATGCCTTGTATTTTTGAACATTCAAATCCTCACAAAATACCTTATATTTTTAAACGAAGGGAGTATAAATTAGTGAAATAAAGGGTGAAAGAATAATTTATTTTATCAATATAATTGTTATTAATAAAAACATGATATTTTCTCTTTTCTCTAGTGTTGCAGAACAAAAGGTTACAGACATCTCAGATATGTTCTGGTTTGTTTAGTTTTCCAGAACAACTTTTATTTTATTTTATTTTATTTTCTTGCTTTTCAGAACAAATAAAAGAAAATAATATTTTTAAATAAGTTTTTTCATTTTTTTCAAAACGAAAAACTAGTGAAAACAGGTAATAAAAAAAGCCTTACATTCCCCCCCAAAGTAGTTCTGAAACGTGAATTTTTTTTTTAATACAGCAGAAGGTAAAGCCTTGGAAATGAGATGAAAACAAAATTAATCCACAGGTATTATATATGGGCTCATTCTTCCGTATTTGACAAGAATTTAATACATTAAATATGCTTGAGCTTTATGGTCATTTGTATGGCACAATGTTTTCCAGGTAACAGCTTTTGTTTCTTTGAGGGAACCAACAGGACCTTATTATGGGCATGAGATTGTGTAAGTCAAGGGATTTAACTAATCCACATAATTGATTAATATTTTAACTTAACACTCATAGTAATAAAATTTGTTAATATGGGACCTATCTTAAAAATTCTTTATAGGATGATTATACAAAGCTTTATTCATGGCACATCAATTCATCTATGCATATCATAAAATGTCATTTACTAACTTCTTTTTTTATATAGTAGAAGAAGTAGATTCCATCGACTAGAGAAATTATCTCCATTGTGGTATCGAAGGCAAAGTCATTCACTAACTTTATTTTGCATGAATCTCAAAATTGTTAAAATTATATCGATTAATATAATTACAATATGTGCGCACGCGAGTGAGAGTAAGATGAGCACATCCTCAATTGATTAATATTTTAACTTAACACTCGTAGTGATATAAGTGGAGCTACTTGGAGATAATTCGAGTAAGATGAAGTCTGAGTAATGCAAATTAATGTTGAAAATATATTCAAAAACAAGAAGCCTTATATTTCATTAGGTAGGATCAGCTATATGAATTGCACAACATTATTGTATTCTAATGGTAACCAAATCTTTAGGTATGTTATTAACTAAAAGATCTAGTTCAAAAAGATAAATGTTTCTCTCTATGATCTTTCTCTATCCCTTCAAAAAAACTCAACACCTCCAGCTATATTTTTTGTTCATGTTCAAACTACCTAAAATAATTTTTTATCATTTTCTCCCCAATTGATTCATAATTGAGAGAAGATTTTTAATTAGGTTTAATGAAGTTGGAAATAATTAGTTAATGCATCAAAATAACCTCTCCAATGGCTTATAATCTGGACCAAATAAATCATCCCTCAAGTATCATATATTTAAGAATGGATGGAGTAGTTTCTCTTTCTTTTCATTCGACACATGGATTTTGCAGGATATAGCATATTTATTATTTAATTTGATGTTGTGCCGGGTGTGTGTAGACGCGTGTGCAGAAGAAAAGAAAATTTCCAGTACATATATTTTCCGATTGTTTCTTACCAACTTTTTAAATTTTATAAAAATTAATGATCAACTTACCAATTGAATGAGATTATTCAAATTTTAGAATTATTATTATTAATTATAGTTAAGGGCATCAGACATTCAATGCTTTGCTGATAATCATTCTAGATGTGATGTTAATTTAAATATATATTAACAAAAAAAGGTGTGTTTGCATTTCTTCATCCATCAAACCTTGTCCTCCATATTACATGTACATGTGGTCAGTAAAATTTGTTAATATGGGACCTAGTTTGAAAATTATTTATTGGATGACTCTACAAACCTTTATTCACGGCACAATAATTCATCTATACATATCATAATATGCCATTCACTAGTTTTATTTTGCATGATTCTCAAAGTTGTTCAATTAATTACATCAAATAATATAATCACAATGCATCCACGCATGAGGGAGTGATCAGGGAGAGTGAGACACACTCACTAATCCATAATTGATTATTGTTTTAACTCAACACTCATATATAGTAGTGTTACTTGGAGATAATTCAAGCTAAGTAAGCTGAAGTCGGAGTAATGTAATTAAGTTTTATTTTCAGTTTTTTTGGTTTGTGTCAAAATTTTAATGCGAAAGAGAATTTTTTTCTTTCTTCTTCTGTACGTGTTATTTACTTCGAGTGGATGAAGTTTTAATGCAAAAGACAATTTTACTTTGGGTTTTTCTTTCCAAGTCAAGTGAAAAAATAGAAGCTATCCAATTTGTAGGCATCTGCATTAAAATGATTTTGAAATTGTAAAATTTATCCACAATATGTGGACAGCAAAAGCTTGTAAAATGGTTTGTTTAATATTTGTCCATATTATAGCGAAGACTGTTCTTTTCTTTTGTTTTTTTTTTTTTGGGTTATGATAGCGAAGACTTTGAAGTGAAGGAAGAAAGAGCTGCCAAATTTCGTTGATTCTTTCTTTTATTATTTTCTTTAATTTTCAGTCATTTATGTGATAATGTGAATTGACGGTTCTTCAGAAAAAGAAAAAAGAAAAAAGAAATTTGTCTTCATCAAGTATTTAATTATATAAATAAATCCATGCCTGCTTTTTTTTTTTTGGTTCTTCAAACACATAAGAGTGTGTTGTTTTTCAAAAAGAGAAGTTTCGATAATAATTAATTTTACTAAAATTGAAGAAAGGTCAATATATTTTAATTTCACCCATATATAATAACAGTAACATTTGAGTTAAAATAAAATCGTGTTGATTAGGTTGTTAAAAAATCTGTTAAGGAGCGTCATTTGAAAAAGTAAAGATAAGATTAACCAACATTATTATTTGCTCAGCTTAATTAGATATCTCATATATATCTATACCGTGTTATTTACTTTGAATGAGTGAATGAGATTCTTTAATTTCTTTTCAAGCCCATCTTGATATAAGGAACAATCTTCTTTTATATATGAATTACGTATACAAAATATTTTCCAAGTCAACTGAAAAAGAAATTAAAGTAATCCAATTCCCGTTTTGGAGGATACGAGCTAAATCTAATTACCGAACATGAGAATGCTTTGATATTTATATTGATATATTTGTAAATATTTTTACACCTTACCCTTAATTTTTCTTTCTCTGATAAAACTCCTATTTGGGGAAAGGTTATATTTATGCAATAACAATACTTTCTCTGATATAACAATATTTTTTTTTCCAGTTTTCTCTTCTCTTTACTTTTTTTCCTTTTATTTTCTTTCTTGTTAATTTTTCTTTCCATCCAAACGGTGGGTAAAAGAAGAAGTAGTAGTGTTAGAGTTTAAAATAAATCTTAAAGAAATTTATTATTTTATGTTGTACTGACCGTGTGCGTGTGCGTGCAGAGGAAAAGAAAAACATAAAGAAAATTTTGATAAATATACTTTTACCCCTATAACTTTATACACTATTTTATTTTGAAACTTTAATTCTATAAAGTGTATTTTCAGTTGAGAAAACACAATTATTAGTCTCTATAATTTTATTATGTTTACAAAAGTCTCTATAATTTGTTTTCATTCTTTATAATTCCTATAATTTAACATCGTTATAACTTGACAAAAAATGTTACCCAATTTTATTGAAACTATAGTGACTGAAAAGAATGAAAAGAAGATACATGGACTAAAACCAAGATCTAATGAAATTATAGGGACCAATAATAATATTTTCTTTTTCAGTCTTTTAACATTAACACTGTTAATTTCATCACAAAAACAAGTTATATTGAACTTTTAAATATTAAAAAAACATTATCAAATATTAATTTATTAAGTTCAATTTTTTTTAAAATAACAATGATTGGTACGAAAAAATCATTTAAAACTAATAGTCTTAGAGTTAAAAGACTCAAATATATCTTATAAAATTAAGGGACTAAATTAAAACCTTATATAAAGTTAGAGGACCAAAATTACACTTTAACCAAAAAAATTCCAATACATATGATGGCGGGTCTCCAAGCATTAGAAACATTTTTTCATATTGTCCGGTTGTTTCTTACCAACTTTTAAATTTATAAAAATTAATAATCAAATTACCGAGTGAATGAGATTATTCAAATTTTATATTTATTATTATCACTACTACTACTACTACTATTATTATAGCTAGAGCACCAGACATTCAATGCTTTGTTGATAATTATTCTAGATATGTTGTTAATTTAAATATATATCAACAAAAAAAGTGTCTTTGCATTTGTTCACCTGTCAAACCTTATCATAAAATGTCACTCACTAACTTCATTTTGCATGAATCTTAAAATTGTTCAATTAATTATATTCAATAATAAAATCACAATACGCGTTGAGTTAGTAAGTGAGAATAAGACACACACACTAATCCACAATTGATTAATATTTTAACTTAAAACTCATCGTAGAGTTCCTTTGAGATAATTCAAGCTAAGTAAGCTGAAGTTGGAGAAATGTAAATATGCTTTATTTTAAGTTTTTGTGGTTTGTGTCAATATTTAAATATAAAATGGAGTAAATTGATAGATTTTTTTACCAGTTATAGGGTATATTTAAATGTTAACAAAAGTTTTTCTTCCTTTTTCTATATGGTGTCACAAGCCTATAACTTAGATATGTCATATATTTCTACACCATGTCATTTACTTTTCATGAGTGGATGAGATTATAATAAACAATCTTCTTTTGGACATAGATTATGCACATGAAATATTTTCCAAGTCGTCAATAAAAAATAAGAAATATTTTCTAAGTGATCAACTGAAAATTAAATTGAAGTTATTTATTTGTTGTATTTAATATTTATATTAATACCAAAGAATTTGAAGTCAAGTGAAAAATATATAATTTAGGGCCAAAAAAATTATTTATACGAATGTGTTTATCGCTATATTAAATCATCAACAGATTTTTTTTTTTGGGTCAAACAACAGAAAGCGTGTTAGAATCATGCCTTTTACTTTTTTGTGCCATCAGAATCATGCCTTTTACGTTTTCCTTTTTTATTTTTTTATTGCTACGTTTTCCTTAAAAACAAATAATTTACGGTACATATTAAGCACACATGCACTGTCAGCGTCATGCTTTTTGCACGTTCTTAAACGAATTTTTATCATTTTAAGATATTAGTTAATGAAAAATTACCCTCGTCATGAAGTTATATTTTAATTTGTTGCAAATTAAGAAATAAAGAATATGAGATGAATTTAAAATTTTTGTAAAGAGTAACAGCTTCTTTTGTTCTTTAATCAACTAACACTCATTAATCAAATTTGGCATCCATTTATTTTAAACAAGTCAAGCAATAATGCGAATGCAAATTCCAGATGTGGCTCGCCGTACAATCTCATCCACATATAAACAGAGCACTGATAAGAAAAAAGTGCAGAGCAATTTTTGTACAATTATCAATCTTATAGTTTGAGGATAAGCCAATTTAATTTGTAATAGACACACCTAACTTTGTTATTGAAAGAATACAAAGAAAAAAGATTTTAGACATTTTACTATTTTAGTTTCGTCGAGATTTCGAAAATTCAAGAGACCAAAAAAAAAAAAAAAATAGGACACAACAATTATGGGCTTAGGGGTTTCTTTGGTAAGGAAAAGTCTTGATGTAGGTCCCTCCCACCATTACCAGACTCCGTCTATAAATGAAGCTTCATCTTGTAGATGCCAAAAGCACCATATCCATCATTCGCTTAATCATTCCCTTCTTAGCTACTTGAGTTATGGCATTTGCAATGATGCTCTGTTTCTACTTGTTCTTTCTTTCTCCTTCCCTTTCTTCTTCTCTCAACCTCCCTTTATGTAATTCTCATGACTCCTCTGCCCTTCTCCAATTCAAACACTCTTTCTCTCTCAATCATTCCGCTTCAATTATGTGTGATGAGTATTTTGATGACTCTTTCCCCTATACTGTTCACTTTAAGAACTCATCTTACCCAAAGACGGCTTCATGGGGGAATGATTCAAATTGTTGCTTGTGGGATAGGGTCACGTGTAACTCCATGTTAGGCCACGTGATTGGCCTTGATCTCAGTTGTAGCTGGCTTCAAGGTCAACTCCATCCACATAGTAGCCTTTTCCAACTTTCTCATCTCCAAACACTCAACTTGGCTTGCAATGATTTTAGTGGGTCCTTGATATCATCTCAGTTTGGTGAGCTTTCTACTCTCACTCATCTCAATTTAAGCTACTCTAGTTTTAGTGGTGAAATTCCTTCCAAAATTGCATATTTGTTTAAATTGGTCTCTCTTGATTTGTCTTGGAATGGATTTTCCTCATTTGAGAAGTGGAATCCTTTGGGACTTGAACCATCCACATGGGTGAAGCTCATTCTAAACATGACTAATGTACGAGAACTTGCTTTAGATGTTGTAAATATGTCTTCCATTCCACCAAGCTCCTTGTCTTTACTCATGAATTTGTCATCCTCTTTGGTCTCCCTTAGACTTCAAGATACTGAGTTACAGGGAAATATCACAAGTGACGTTCTTTGCTTAAAAAATCTTCAGCAACTAGACTTATCATGGAATGGAAATCTCAATGGTCAACTTCCAAAGTCCAATTGGAGCTCTCCTTTTTCATTTTTGGATCTTAATGACACATCTTTCTCAGGAACAGTGTCTAATTCCATTGGCCAGTTGAAATATCTTAATCATTTAGATCTAAGTTGGTGTAAATTTGAAGGGCAGGTTCCTACAGACTTCAAGAATCTCACCCAACTAACTTATTTGGACATTTCTTCCAACAAGTTTATTGGTGAGATCTCATTCCTTTCAAACCTACAACATCTCACTTACTTAAGACTAGGAAATAATAATTTTTTTGGTGAAATCCCATCTGAAATGTCACAGTTGTCTAAATTGGCCTCACTTGACTTGTCTTGGAGTTCTGGTACAATGGGGAGCTCATCACTTAGACTTAAACCATCTACTTGGGAAAAGTTAGTTCTAAATAAAACCAATTTAAGGAAACTTGGGTTAGATCATGTGATCATGTCTTCTATTACACCAAACACTTTTTCTCGACTCATGAATTTGTCGTCATCTTTAATTTATCTTTCTCTTGGAGAAACTTCTTTGCAAGGTGATATCACAAATAGCATTTTCCATTTAGAAAATCTTAAATATCTAGATATGAGTAGGAATACAAATGTTAAGGTTCAACTTTCAAAGCTCAACTGGAGCTCTCCTCTAATTTACTTGCAACTCAGTGGCATACCTTTCTCAGGAGAACTAACAGATTCCATAGGCCATTTGAAGTTTCTTAAAGGCTTAAATCTCAGAAATTGCCAATTTGAAGGTCCTATACCTCCAGGTTTCAAGAATCTCACACAACTCATTAGTTTGGACCTTTCCTCAAACAAATTGAGTGGTGGGGTCCCATTCCTTTCAACACTTGCAAATCTCACTTACTTATATCTTTCTAATAATAGTTTTAGTGGTCAACTCCCATCATCACTCGGATACCTTGAATGTCTCCAATTCTTAGATCTTTCAATGAATAATTTTAGTGGCGGAAGACCAGATGTGTTTGGAAAGCTAAGTAAATTATTAATGTTGGACCTTTCCTCAAAAAAATTGAGTGGTGGGGTCCCATTCCTTTCAACACTTGCAAATCTCACTTCCTTATATCTTTCTAATAATAGTTTTAGTGGTCAACTCCCATCATCACTCGGATACCTTAAATGTCTCCAATTCTTAGATCTTTCAATGAATAATTTTAGTGGTGGAATACCGGATGTGTTTGGAAAGCTTAGTAACTTATTAGGGTTGGACCTTTCCTCAAACAAATTGAGTGGTGGGGTCTCGTTCCTTTCAACACTTGCAAATCTCACTTCCTTATTTCTTTCTAATAATAGTTTTAGTGGTCAACTTCCATCATCACTCGGATACCTTAAATGTCTCCAACTCTTAGATCTTTCAATGAATAATTTTAGTGGTGGAATACCAGATGTGTTTGGAAAGCTAAGTAAATTATTAATGTTGGACCTTTCCTCAAACAAATTGAGTGGTGGGGTCTCATTCCTTTCAACACTTGCAAATCTCACTTCCTTATATATTTCTAATAATAGTTTTAGTGGTCAACTCCCATCATCACTTGGATACCTTGAATGTCTCCGATCCTTAGATCTTTCAATGAATAATTTTAGTGGTGGAATACCAGATGTGCTTGGAAAGCTTGGTGAATTGCGATATTTGGAACTAAATGACAATAATTTCAATGGTCAAGTGCCTTCATCCCTTTTGAATACAAGTGTCACATTTCTTGATCTTAGCTTCAACAAATTACAAGGAAACCTCCCAATTCCATTCTTTAGAGCTGAATTTTTTGCAATCTCAAACAATAAATTTAAGGGAGATATTTCCTTTCTATTTTGCAATGCAAGCTCACTTGAGATACTCAACTTGTCTCACAACAACTTTTGTTTAGAACATTAATGTTTTCCAGTTAACAGCTTTTGTTTCATGGTGTGAACGTGGATCTTCTGAGGTTATACAAATCAATTGCTCTTCTAGTCAAATTTTATCACCATATAATAAATATAACTAAATACAAAAATTTAAATAACCTTCAGTTTGCTCTGTGTGTGTGAATGCAAATATTAATGCATTTCCACACAAAGAAAGACAAAACAAACGAAAGGAAAAATTCCAGTACACACGATGACCGGTCTCCAAGCTTTAGAACCGTTTTCACAAATTTTCCAATTGTTTCATACCAGGTTTTTAAATTTATGAAAAAATAATCAAATTACAAAGTTAATGAGAATATTCAAATTTTAGATTTATTATTGTTATTATTAATTACAATTAAGAGCATCAGACATTCAATGCTTTGTTGATAATTATTCTAGATGTGATGTTAATTTAATTATATATTAACAAAAGAAATTGTTTGCATTTGTTCCTTCATCAAACCTTATCCTCGATATTGCAATGTATATGAAACATGTGGTCAATAAAATTTGTTAATATGGGACCTATTTTGAAAGTTCTCTATAGAATGACTCTACAAACCTTTATTCAAGGCGGATCAATTCATCTATCCATATCATAAAAATGTCATTCGCTAAATTTATTTTTGATAAATCTCATAATTGTTCAATTTATATTGAATAATGTAATCACAATGATCCGCGCGTGTGTGAGTGAACAAAATAGAGGACACCCATTTTGTAGGTGCCTGCATTAAAATGAATTTCAAATTGTAAAATTTATCCACAATATGTGGACAGCAAAAGCTTGCAAAATGGTTTGTTTTATATTTGTCCATATTATAAGCAAGACTTTGAAGTCAAGTAAGAAAGGACCACCAAATTTCGTTAATTTTTTCTTTTATTATTTTCTTTAAAAAGAGACGTTTCTATAATAATTAATTTTAGTAAAATTGAAGAAAGGTCAACACATTTTAATTTCATCCATATAGAATAATAGTAACATATGAGTTAAAATCAAATCGTGTTGATTGAGTTGTTAAAAAATCAGATTAGGAATGTCTTTTGAAAAAGGAAAGACAAGATTAACCAACATTATCATTTGCTCAACTTAACTAGATATCTCTATATCGTGTTATTTACTTTGAATGAGTGAATGAGATTCTTTTAGTTCATTTTCAAGCCCATCGTGATATAAGGAACAATCTTCTTTTGGACATGAATTATGTGCCCAAAATATTTTCCAAGTCAACTGAAAAAGAAATTAAAGTAATCCAATTGTTAGTATCTGCCCATATTGGTGGATATGAGCTAAGTCTAATTACTAAACATGAGAAGGTTTTGACATTTATATTAATATATTTATGAATATGTTTACACCTTAACCCAAATGTTAATTTTTCTCTCTCTAATAAAACTCCTATTGGGGGAAAGCTCTATGCAATAAGAATAGTTTATTTTACTAGATGGGATCAGCTACATCAATTATATGGTGTCATTGAACTATATTAGCAACCAAATACTTGGATATATTATTAATCAAAAAATCCCATTCAAAAACTTAATCAATTGTTCTCTTTGATCTTCATGGTGGTCGTTGATCTTTCTTCATCAAACCTTATCCTCGTTATTACGATGTATATGACACATGTGGTCAATCAAATTTGTTAACATGGGATCTATTTTGAAAATTCTTTATAAGATGATGACTGTACAAACGTTTATTCATGGCATATCAATTCACCTGTACATATCTTACAATATCATTCACTAACTTTCAAAATTGTTCAATTTTTGTATATGTTTATGTATGTATAAAAGTGATGTTACTTGGAGATAATTAAAGTAAGATGAAGTCTGAGTGATGCAAATTAGTTTTATTTTCCATTTTTGTGGTTTGTGTCCATATTTAAATATAAATTAGAGTAAACTGAGAAATTGTTTAGCATTTATGCATGGGATATATTTAAATGATAAAGAAAAAATTTCCTCTTTTTCTTTTATACAGTGATATTTACTTTGAATGAGTGGATGAGAACAGTCTTCTTTTATATATCGATTCGGAATACAAAATATTTTCCAAGTCAACTGATAAAGAAATTGAAGTAATCCATTTGTTTGTATTTGCCCATATTGGAGGATATGAGCTATAAGTCTATTTTCAGCCATGAAAAGGTATTATAATATTTATATTAATAGAGAAGACTTTTCAAGTCAAGAAAAAAAGAGCCACATAGTTTCATTGATTATTTTTTTTCCTTAATTATTTTCTTTTATGGGTACCAAAGTCAAGTATATTGCATGGAGTCTCATTTTTTTTTTTAACCGAGCTAACGCTTTTCCTAATAGAAAAGGGAGTTTAAAGAAATCCATATTTAAATATATCTAGTAATATAAATACTTTCCCAGTCGTCTTTCTTTTTTCTTTTCAATTTTTATGCCGCTCAAAATATCAAATCAAATGATGAATTCAATGATGATATGATCAAATGAGTGGATAATATCCGTAGAGATAGCCTACAAATTTTTGTTGATCCAAGTCAAGCATAGAAATAGCAGTTTTTTTTTTTTCAAGAGGTCTAAATAAAAGTCCAAGTTTAATTTAATAAGGATGTCAAAACTCCTCACATGATACTTTATGAGTTTTTACACATTAACACAAATATTAATTTTTTTCTTTATAATAAAAATTTATATTTGTGGCAAGATTTATGCTACAACAAGCCTCATGTCCCTAGTAGGTAGGATTGACTCTATGAATTGCATGGCACCATTGTTCTTTATTGACATCCAAATCTTTACGTATATTGTTAACAAGAATATCCAGTTCAAAAAACTTAATCGATTGTTCTTTTTGATTCCCCTCTATGGCATCTTCAAAAAAACACAAGACTAAATATTCCACCATCATCACCGGCACATCCAACTGTCTTTTTTATACATATTTAAATCATCTTAAAAGATTTTCTATCATTTTCTTCTCAATTGAATTATAATTGGGAGGAGATTTATAATTAGGTTTAATAAATTTGAAAATAATTAGTTAATGCATCAAAATAACCTCTCCAATGGCCTATTATCTGGACCAAAGAAATCATCCCTCCAGCATCTTATTACATATATATTTTCCGGTTGTTTCTTACCAACATTTTAAATTTATAAAAATTAATAATCAAATTACCAAGTAAATGATATTATTCAAATTTTAGATTTATTTTTATTATTATTTATTATAGTCAAATGCTTTGTCGATAATTATTCTAGATGTGATGCCAATTTAATATATATTAAAAAAAAGTGTGTTTGCATTTTGGTCGTCCATCAAACCTTATCCTCGATATTACAATGTGTACATGAGACATGTGGTCAATAAAATTTGTTGATATGGGACAGTTTGGAAAATTCTTTATAGGTATCACTCTACAAACTTCTATTCACGGGACATCAATTCATCTATACATACTTTAGGGGGAAAAAAATCATCTATACATATCATAAAATGCCATTCACTAACTTTGTTTTACATGAATCTCAAAAATTGTTCTGTTAATTATATCAAATAATATAATCATAATGCACCCACGCGTGAGTGAGCAAGTGAAAGTGAGACACACATACTAATCCACAAATGATTATTATTTTAACTTAACATTCGTATTCAAGCTAAGTAAGCTGAAGTCAGAGTAATGTTAAAAAAGTTTTGTTTTCAGCAGTAGCAGAGCTAGGGTCCTAGGTCAGGGAGCAGTAACAGAATCGGGATCTTCAGTACAAGAAAAACTTTTCCATCTCTTCTAAATTCACCGTTTCTCTTCCATTCTTTCTTTTTTTTGTTTCTTAATTCAAAACGTTAGTTTATTCTTGGGTTTTAAATCTTCATTTTGCATTTCCTTTTTTAGACTAGTACTCATTCAGAACAAGGATGGTGTGAGTCTAGTTTAGTCAAATTAGTTTTTTTTTAATTTTTTAGAGGATTAATAAATAATATTGATATTTAAGTATAGTGAAATTATAGGCTAATATTCACTGGGCTTTGAGTTAAAAAATTAAATTTTAGATCTAGGCTAAGAAAACAAGATTGAAATGGATTTTAAATTTTAAATATTAAAATAAAAGGTACAAAGTATAAGAAAGAAAGGGTGTGCAAACAGCAAAATAGGAAAACTCATACCCGTCAACAACATGTGGCTCTGCCATTGTTTTCAGTTTCTGTAGTTAGTGTCAATATTTAAATATAAAATATAGTAAATCGATAGATATAATATTTAGGTGCTATGGGTCGTATTTAAATGTTAAAGATTTTTTTTTATTTTTTCTTCTATACCGTGTTATTTACATTGAATGAGTGAATTAGAATGATTCAAAATTTCACATTATAAGGAAGTCTTAAACATCCATTTTGTAGGCACATGCATTAAAAATGATTTTCAAACTGCAAAAATTTGAACATTATATGTGAACCCTGGAAAAGCTTGTAAATTCGTTTGTCTAATATTTGTCCATATTATAGCGAAGACTTTGAAGTCAAGATAGGACAACCAAGTTTCGTTAATTTTTTTTTTTTTGGCCGTCATTTTCTTTATTTCTAGGTCACTTATATGATAGTGTCAAGAAAATTCCACATGTCGGCTCTTCAAAAAATAAAAAATAAATCCGTTCAAATATTTAGTTATATAAAAATATCCATACTTGCTTTAATTTTCTTTATTCTCCTAACACATAAGTATGTGTTCTAAAAATAAAAGAGAAGTTTTTATAACAATTAATTTTAGTAAAATTGAAGAAATGTAAAGATATTTTAATCTCAATCATATATAATAACAGTAACATAGGAGTTGATCAAATCATCAAATCGTTGATTAAATTGTTAAAAAAAATGATAGGAGGCATCGTTTAACAAATTATAGATAAAAGAGTAGCCACCATTAATTTGCTATCACTTGGTTAGATATCTCATATCCCTATACCGTGTTATTTACTTTGAATAAGTGACTGAGAATCTTTTGGTTCATAGATTACATACATGAAATATTTTCCAAGTCGTCAATAAAAAACAAGAAATATTTTCCAAGTCAACTGAAAAAGAAATTGAATGTGATTTATTTGTTGTATTTGATATTTATATTAATAGCCAAGACTTTGAAGTCAAGTAAAAAATATCACCTAGTTTCGTTGCAACTTGGCTTCTCTTATTTTATCCCTTAGATTAAATTTTCAATGGTGCAGATGTAATATTTACAAAATATATGCTTTTAAATACTTTTTACCACAGTTCTTAACTGTTTAGGTCCAAGAAAATTATTTACACGAGGGCGTTTATGGCTACGGTTTATTTTTTTTTTAAAAAATAATTTATGGTACATATTAAGCACACATTCACTGTCAGAGTCATGCTTTTTTCCACGTTCTTAAACAAAATTTTATCATTTTATAGTGCTACTATAAGAAATTAAAAATATTAGATGAATTTACAAATTTTGTAAAGAGAAACAGCTTCTTTAATTTCTTAATCAACTAACACTGATTAATCAAATTTGGAGTATTCATTTATTTTAAACAAGTCAAGCAATAATTCAAATGCAAATTCCAGATGGCTCCCAACCTCATCCACATATAAACAGAGTAGTCATTTAAAAAAAAAACAAAAAAAGGACAGAACCATTTTTGTACAATAGTCAATCTTATAGGTTGAGGATACGCCGTTTAATTTGTAATAGACACAACTATTTTTTGCTATTCGTCCTTTGAAAGAACATTTATTAAGAAATTTAAAAGAAAAAAAGTTTTTAGACATTTTAGTTTAGTTGAGATTTCAGAGATTCAAAAGACGGAAAACAATAAGACGCAATAATTCTTTGTTTAGTTGAGATATTGAGGGCAAAGTCATTCACTAACTTTATTTTGCATGAATCTCACAATTGTTAAATTTATATCCAATAATATAATCACAATTCGTGCACGCGAGTGAGGGAGAGTGAGATACGCACACATTAACAATTGATTAATATTTTAACTCTCATAGTAATATAAGTGGAGTTATTATCAAAGTTTAAAGTAAATCTTAAAGAAATTTATTATTTTATGTTGCACTCACCGTGTGCGCGTGTGCACAGAGGAAAAGAAAAACATAAAATTTTTTTTGATAAATATACTTTTACCCCTATAACTTTACACACTATTTTATTTTAGAATCTTAATTTTATAAAGTGTATTTTCAGTTGAGAAAACACAATCATTAGTTTATATAATTTTATTACATTTACTTTTAGTCTTTATAATTTGTTTTCATTCCTTGTAGTTCCTATAATTTAACATTGTTATAACTTGAGAAAAAAACATTACCCAATCTTATTGAAACTATAGGAACTGAGAACAATGAAAAGAAGATACATGGACTAAAAGCAAGAGCTAATGAAATTATAGAGACCAATAATAATATTTTCTTTTTCAGTCTTTTAACATTAACACTGTTAATTTCATTACAAAAACATTTTACATTGAGCTTTTAAATATTGTAAAAGCATTATGAAATATTGATTTATTAAGTTCAATTTTTTTAAAAAATAACAATGATTGGTATGAAAAAATCATTTAAAAGTAATAGTCTTAGAGTTAAAAGACTAAAATATATTTTATAAAATTAAAAGATCAAATTAAAACCTTATATAAAGTTACAGGACCAAAATTATACTTTAATCAAAAAAATTCCAGTACATATGATGGCAGGTCTCCAAGCATTAGAAACATTTTTTTTCATATTTCCCGGTTGTTTCTTACCAACTTTTTAAATTTATAAAAATTAATAATCAAATTACCGAGCGAATGAGATTATTCAAATTATAGGGTATATTTAAATGTCAACAAAAGTTTTTCGTCTTCCTTTTTTCTATATGGTGTTATAAGCCTATAATTTAGATATCTCATATATTTCTATGCCATGTCATTTACTTTTAATGAGTGAATGAGATTAAAATGAACAATCTTCTTTTGGACATATATTACGTACATGAAATATTTTCCAAAAAACAAGAAATATTTTTCTAAGTGATCAACTGAAAATTAAATTGAATTTATTTATTTGTTGTATTTAATATTTATATTAATAACAAATACTTTGAAGTCAAGTGAAAAATATCACCTAGTTTCGTTGAAACTGGGCTTCTCTTTGATTATTTATTCTTCCATTTTTTTTTTTTGCACATTTTAGCCATTAGATTAAATTTTCAATGGTCCAGTTTAATATTTACAAAATATAATTTTCAAATACTTTTTACTGCAGTTCTTAACTGTTTCAATCAATTTTATGTATAATTTAGGGCCAAAAATAATATTTATACGAATGTGTTTATCGCTAAATTAAATACATCAACAGAGAGCTTTTTTTTTTTTTTTGGTCCAACAACAGAAAGCGCGTTAGAATCATGCCTTTTACGTTTTCCTTTTTTATTTTTTTATAGCTACGTTTTCCTTTTAAAAAAAATTAATTTACGGTACATATTAAGCACACATGCCCTGTCAGCGCCATGCTTTTTCCACGTTCTTAAACGAATTTGTATCATTTTAAGATATTAATTAATGAAAAATTACCCTCATCACGAAGTTATATTTTAATTTGTTGCAAATTAAGAAATAAAGAACATGAGATGAATTTAAAAATTTTGTAAAGAGTAACAGCTTCTTTTGTTCTGTAATCAACTAACACTGATTAATCAAATTTGGAATTCATTTATTTTAAACAAGTCAAGCAATAATGCGAATGCAAATTCCAGATGTGGCTCGCCGTACAATCTCATCCACGTATAAACAGAGCACGGATAAGAAAAAAGTACAGAGCAATTTTTGTACAATAATCAATCTTATAGTTTGAGGATAAGCCAATTTAATTTGTAATAGGCACAACCTAATTTTGTTATTCGTCCTTTGAAAGAACGTTTATTAAAAGAATACAAAGAAAAAAGATTTTAGACATCTTACTGTTTTGGTTTCATTGAGATTTCGAAAATTCAAGAGACAAAAAATAAGACACAATAATTATGGGCTTAGGGGTTTCTTTGGTAAGGAAAAGTCTTGATGTAGGTCCCTCCCACCATTACGAGACTCCTTCTATAAATGAAGCTTCATCTTGTAGATGCCAGAAGCACCATATCCATCATTCCCTTAATCATTCCTTTCCTAGCTACTTGAGTTATGGCATTTGCAATGATGCTCTGTTTCTACTTGTTCTTTCTTTCTCCTTCCCTTTCTTCTTCTCTCAACCCCCCTTTTTGTAATTCTCATGACTCCTCTGCCATTCTCCATTTCAAACACTCTTTCTCTCTCAATCACTCAGCTTCAATTGAGTGTGATGAGTATTTTGATGACCACTCCTATGCCTTTCAGCTTAGGAACTCATCTTACCCAAAGACGGCTTCATGGGGGAATGATTCCAATTGCTGCTTGTGGGATGGGGTCACGTGTGACTCCATGTCAGGCCATGTGATTGGCCTTGATCTCAGTTGTAGCTGGCTTCAAGGTGAACTCCATCCTAATAGTAGCCTCTTCCAGCTTTCTGATCTCCAATCACTCAACTTGGCTTTCAATAATTTTAGTTGGTCTCTCATATCATCTCAATTTGGTGAGCTTTCCACTCTCATGCATCTAAACTTAAGCCACTCACGTTTTATTGGTGAAATTCCTTCCAAAATATCAAAATTGTATAAATTGGTCTCTCTTGATTTGTCACGGAATTGGCTTTCCTTTTATGATCAATTTTTGAGTTTAAGAGTTGAACCATCCACTTGGAAGAATCTCATTCTAAACATGACTGATCTACGAGAACTTAATTTAGATTATGTAAATATGTCTTCTATTCCACCAAGCTCCTTGTCATTACTCATGAATTTGTCATCCTCTTTGGTCTCCCTTAGACTTCATGATACTAAGTTGCAGGGGAATATCACAAGTGACGTTCTCTGCCTAAAAAATCTTCAGAACTAGACTTATCATGGAATAGAAATCTCAATGGTCAACTTCCAAAGTCCAATTGGAGCTCTCCTCTTTCACTTTGGATCTTGGTGACACATCTTTCTCAGGAACAATGTCTAACTCCATTGGCCAGTTGAAATATCTTAATCATTTGGATCTAAGTTGGTGTAAATTTGAAGGGTAGGTTCCTACAGACTTCAAGAATCTCACCCAACTAACTTATTTGGGCATTTCTTCTAACAAGTTTAGTGGTGAGATCTCATTCCTTTCAAACCTACAACATCTCACTTACTTAAGACTAGGACAAAATAATTTTTTTGGTGAAATCCCATCTGAAATGTCACAGTTGTCTAAATTGGCCTCACTTGACTTGTCTTGGAGTTCTGGTATAATGGGGAGCTCATTACTTAGACTTGAACCATCTACTTGGGAAAAGCTGATTCTAAACTAAACCAATTTAAGGGTACTAAGGTTAGATTATGTGAACATGTCCTCCATTACACCAAACTCTCTTTCTCATCTTATGAATTTGTCGTCATCTTTAATTTATCTTTCTTTTGAAGAAACTTCTTTGCAAGGTGATATCACAAATAGCATTTTCTATTTAGAAAATCTTAAATATCTAGACATGAGTTGGAATACAAATGCAAAGGTTCAACTTTCAAAGCTCAACTGAAGCTCTCCTCTAAGGGGTTTGGTTCTTGAGGGGACACCTTTCTCAAGAGAGATACTAGATTCTATAGGCCATTTGAAGTCTCTTGAAGACCTAGATCTCAAAAATTTCCAATTTGAAGGGCCTATTCCTCCAAGTTTCAAGAATCTCACTCAACTCGCCATTTTGGACCTTTCGTCAAGCAAATTTAGTGGTGGGATCTCATTCCTTTCAACACTTGTAAATCTCACTTGGATAAATCTTTCCAATAATAACTTTAGTGGTCAAATCCCATCCCTTTCCAACCTTGAATGTCTTCATGAGTTAGATCTTTCAAACAATAATTTTAGTGGTGGGGTCTCATTTCTTTCAACACTAGTAAATCTCACTTCCTTATCTCTTTCCAATAATAGTTTTAGTGGTCAACTCCCATCATCACTTGGAAATATTGAACATCTCCAATACTTAGATCTTTCAATGAATAATTTTAGTGGTGGAATGTCGAATGTATTTGGGAAGCTTAGTGAATTACGCTATTTGGAACTCAATAATAATAATTCCAGTGGTCAAGTTCCTTCATTCCTTTCAAATATGAGTGTTGAATTTCTTGATCTTAGCTTTAACGAGTTAGAAGGAAACCTCCCAATTCCATTCTTTGGAGCTGAATTTTTTTCAGTCTCAAACAATAAATTTAAGGGAGATATTTCCTTTCTATTTTGCAATGCAAGCTCACTTGAGATACTCAACTTGTCTCACAACAACTTGTCAGGCCCTATTCCACAATGCCTTGTTGCCCTCCCAAATCTCTCTGTTCTAGATCTACAGATGAATAATTTTTCTGGAACTTTACCGAACAATTTTTCAAAGAGTAATGTCCTGCAAACTTTGCATTTCAACAGCAACCGATTCAAGGGATCATTGCCTATGTCTTTGGGTCATTGTACTCAGCTAGAAATATTTGATGTTGGACAGAATGAGATTGAGGATACACTTCCTTGTTAGCTTGATGCTTTACTAGAGTTGCAAGTACTTGTTTTAAGAGATAATAGGTTTTATGGGGCCATTCCTAGTTCCAATACCAAGAATCCATTTCCTAAGTTAAGGATTTTTGACATTTCCAACAACCACTTTAATGGATCTTTGCCAACAACATACATCAAGGAGCTTAAAGGAATGATGAAAATAGATAGTATTGAAGTTGGTGCGCAATACATGGGAAATAAAAATTATTCTATTTATAAGGATTCAGTGGTGATCACATGGAAAGGTTACACCATAGAGTTGGAAAGGATCTTGACAATATTCACCACCATTGACTTGTCAAGTAATAAATTTGATGGGGAGATTCCAATTGCCATTGGAGAGCTACATGCACTAATAGGGCTAAACCTCTCCCACAATAGAATCACTGGTTCTATTCCAAAATCAATGGGGAATTTGACAAGTCTAGAATGGTTAGATCTATCATGTAACAAGATTGTGGGTGAGATTCCTCAAGAATTGACAAATCTCAACTTTCTTGCTGTTTTGAACCTTTCACAAAATCAGCTTGAGGGGAACATACCAAGAGGTAAACAATTTGATACATTCCAAAGTGATTCATATGAGGGAAATGTAGGATTGTGTGGTGTTCCATTGTCAAAAACTTGCAATATTAAGGATGGATCTTCATCAACTTTTGAATCTCATGAGAAATTTGGATTTGATTGGAAACCAGTAGCCTTGGGATATGGATGAGGAATGGTATTTGGAATCCTCATGGGATATGTTGTGTTCTCAATTGGGAAACCTTATTGGCTTGTTAAAATTTTTGGAAGTCAACATATGAAACAAGCAAAAGGGACAAGAAGGAGGGCTCATGCACATTGAAGAAGAATGAGGCAGCTAGAGATTGGGGATTTGGATGTTGTTGTGGTTTCATTGTCTTTTTTTTTTTGGTTCTTTGTTTGGCTTGTTGTATCATGTCAATTAAGTATTGTACTGACAATAAGATCAGCGTATTATGTTTTCTTTTAAATGTAATAGCCTGAATATTTTTTTATGTAATTTAAGTGATTTGTTATCACTATCGTTTTTTTTCAACGTGTTTTGAAGTATGAGCAACATTGGTTAGTTTCTTTATTATTTCATTTAAACTAGCAGACCATCGGAAAAATAAAAATAATTAAGATTCTATTACAAAATCTGAATTACATTCAATCTTATTATTGCATTGTTTTTATAAAACAATATTATTATTACATAAGTTGGTCTGTCTTCAAACATCATAGCGTATCTTACATATTTTCCAAATCTGTCTTACGAACATTTTAAATTTACAAAAGAAAAAAAATCCAAATTACCAATTGTATGTGATTACTCAAATTTCAGATTAATTACTAATAATGATAGTTAATTATTATTAATTTTGAGCATCAGGCCATCAGACATTCATTACTTTGTTCATGTATAATTATTTCAGATTTGAAATTTGATGCTAATTTAAATTATAAACAGAAAGTCCTTGAATTTGTATCCAAAAAAGAAAAAAAAAAGAAAAGCCCTTACATTTGATTCCCATCAAATCCTAGTCACATATGGTCAATAAAATTTGTTAATATGGGACCCATTTTGAAAATTCTTTATAAGATGACTCTGCAAACCATTATTCACGGCACCTTAATTCTTCTACACATGTGACATATCATAAAAGGTCCATGACTGATCGACTTTTTTTTCTTTGTAATTTTAGCAAAATGAAATGAAGATCTTTGTATTTTACTCTAAATTCTATGAGAATGATCAATTTAACGAAATTATGATCGAGACAATTTGAAGGAATTTTAAATTTTGAGGACATAAATTCTTTAATGAGTTAGGTGCAATCTCCCCCTCCTTCATGGAGCCTCAATCTCAACAGTTATTGAATTTCTCACGGCAATAGTCATAATTTGTAAGTTTGATCGTGATCAAGCTAATCGTTATGAAATTATTACATTTTTATCTCAATATTAAAATATTATATAAGAAACCAAAGACCTAATATATAAACTAATATATAAATTTAAATAAGTTAATATACATTCATATTCACAAATTGAACTCAAAATAAGTAGTTGATATAATAATCAATAATCACAGTGTTCATGTAACATTAGCATTTAGAAAACTGATTAACTCCAATTTGATAAATATGTAGAGGCTTCAAGCACCAATTCTTAAGATGATAGATTATGTTAACATTGCACCATTATATTTTAAAATTTCTTCATATATGATAATAACTCTTATTAATAATATGGGACACTATTTTGAAATTTCATCATACACCTTCTTGCACATCATTCACTGTCTAAAAGGTCAATACTTACATATTTCACACAGATAAATAATAAAAAATTTATTATTATAAAATTATAAAATAGCAGAAAAAAGATTTAATAAAAGGACTTTTGTTTCCTTGCTATAAGTGGGCTCATTCTTCCATATTAAATTTATTAAAAAGTACATGACAATTTTTTTTATGCCCTTCGGATTATTTCAATATTTTTTAATTCGTAGGGACTAATCTTTTGTCTTCCTTATTTTTTAAAAAAATTGTTCAAATAATTTGTAGAAAATGATGCGTTCACTTTTTTTCATATGAGGTTCCTTTAATACAATTTAATGTGCATCACATCACAAATAAAAGTCTCTGTACAAGTTGTGATTATTTGTTTAATATTTGCCTATATTATAAAGAAGAGTTTGTAGTCAAGAAAGAGCCACCAAGGTTCGTTAATTTTTTTTTCAGCAATTAGTTTCATTATTTGTGGGTCATTTATATGATAGTTGAAAAAAATTCCACATCCACCCCTCCCCCGCTAGTTTTTCTTTGGAGGGGGGAGAAATCCATATCTTTTTTCTTGAAATATCAGTGGAAAAAAAATATCCTTAAATCCAATTAATATCATCTATCTTTTGTATCAGAATTTTCTCATGTCATGCATTGATAAAAAAGATTGAATTTATTAAAAGGGTTAAATCCTTAATTGGATTGCCAAATTTTAGGGGATTTTCTGTTATCATAAGGGTTGTTGTTGATAGGTTATCTAAATCTGGACATTTTATTCCTTCAAGGGCTTCTTACCCTAGTCAACAGGTTGCAGATGCATTTGTCAATAATATAGTCATGTTATGTGGAATTCCTCCTCCCATTGTTTCAGATAAGGACAAGGTCTTACTTATAGTTGGGAATATGGGTAGGCCCGACCCTTGAGCCCAGTTGTCCATTTTCAGTTTCTTTTTTGAGGCCCAGCCCTTATGTAAAGGACTCATGGCCGGGCCTGGAAGCCTTGTTCAAAAAAATAAAATAAATTAAAATAAAATTAGACATTATAAATTAATTAAAATATTTTGAAATTAAAAAAATTAAAATTCACACAATATTTTAAAAATTAAACATTATATTTAGAAATCTAAACAACACACATTCATCAATCAAAACTCAAATCCTACTTATCCTTATCATCTACAAATAAAATATTAGATCCCTTCGATGTAAGCGTACTTGTTGAAGATGGAGGTGAAAATTTAATGTCAATTACTTTTACAACTTCTTCTTGATCACCTACAATAAATAGTAACCAAATTATGTCATTGTAAATCAAATATATGTATGTATGTGTATATATGTATAAAATAATCAGGTTTATCAGGACTTGGAGGATTGCTCGGGCTCAAGCCCTTTTTCACAGGGTTTATCAAGGCCAGGCCCTCAAGCCCGATTCCTTTGAAAAAAAATAATTTTCAAAGCCTGAACCCTTATTTAAACAGGACTTACAAGTTCGACCTTCCAAACCTGACCCTTATTATCGACTCTAATCTTACTCAATTTTGGCAGCAACTGTTAAAGTTGCAAGGTACCCATTTGAAATTGAGCTTAGCTTTTACCATCGTCAACCGGATGGGCAAAGTGAATCTTTCAACAAATGTTTAGATATGCATCCATGGTGCTTTGTGTTCAGTAGGTTGTAGAGGCATTTGACAATAATATGGTCCAGTTTCTCTCCATTCTCTATTTTCCTTTCTCTCTCTTCTCTCATCTCTCTTTCCTATTCCCCTATACTTTATTTTCTCCTTTATTTCTCTCTTCCTGTCTTTCTACAATATCATTTTGCTGCCCTTCCAAAGTCCCCAACCTTATGAATCTTCCTATACTTTATAAAATGACGATGTATAGGTCCTCTCTCTCAAGATGAATTGTCCTCTGTTCAAAACTTGTAAGAAAGGAACAATATAAGTTTTCAGTCTTCTAAATGAATTGAAAAAATCACTATTTTGAGGGGAATTATTGTCAAGATTAATTTAAAACCGCTTAAAAGGGCAAGTAAATAATCCAACATTCTAACTTTCATATACTACATTTTGGGACAAGAGCTGAAGGACAGGGAACTGTGATAAGTTGGGAGTAGAAGTGAAACAGTAAAAAGAAGAAAGTAAATAAAAAGGTAATTAGTGTCCATTTAGTCTTTATTGCAATATTTTAATCTTACATCTGAACATAGGAACCGAGTAACAGCAAGACACTCACTCAAAGGAGAAATATACAATTAAAATGAAGTTAATGGATAATTTTGTTTGTGACAATGATGAGGCCCGATAACTTACTTAGGCCTGTTTAAATCAGTTTTATGCTTCAGCACGTCCACATTAACACAAATTTTACTGCTACTTTTAAATTAAACTTTCGCCCACCCAATTCAAGGGAAATTTTGCACAAATGCAAAATACATTTCCATGTCATTAGTTTCCATAAATATGACAAACAATAGTCACCATTTTAATGAAGTTGAAGCCGGTGAAATTGAATTTACCATCTCATAGACATAAGCAAGCTCTGTCATTATGCATGAAACTGCTTGCCAGAGAGCTAAACACCAATAAATCATTTAGACTTTGACATAATCGTACACATGCACGCTTCAAGAAGAAAGATTTGCACCTACTCAATGATATTCAACTTCAAGCACGTCAGTTCTTCTCGTAGACCTTTAGAAATTCCAACTTCAAACATCTTGTTTATCAAATACTCTAATAGATGTAAAGAATACAAAACAAGAAATAGTTTTTTTTATCAACAGGTAAAAGCAAACATTGATTCACAGCAAATGTGAACAAGAAAAAATTAGCATGCATTCTTCATGCCAGCATCTGAATAAGAAACTGAAAGTTTAAAGACATGTTAGGAAAATTCACTTTCAAAAGAGCTGTCCAATCAAAGCTGGTGCATATCGAGCTTGGGGAATCAAATTTCTTCGGTGCTGAAATTAAATATCTAAAAATATTAGTATGCAGGGAATGCAGAACAGAGAAGCATCGAAAGTAAATTTTAGTAAACAATTTTTTCATTGTACCGAATCATGTTGGCCTATCTTCGAATAACAGTAGTTTGCGCTTTCAAGAACCCAGCATAGCAGAATGAAAACCACTCTACTTCAACGACTAATGCAAAATTTCGACCCATGCAATTAGCAAACATATATAGTTAGTGTTGTGCACATCATGCTTTTTTCAATTACCTGAAGGTCTTGAGACTCTTGAACATTACTGAAACTAAAGAAGAGAACTTCACAAATAGTCCTATAAGTATCACGTCCCAAAAATTAAGAGTAACTGGCACAGGATGTGAACCACATCGCACATCCCTCAAGCTTTAAATCGAGAGATTTTTCAATTATTAAAACATAATTATATTTATATTAATTTATAACATGCACAACCATTTTCATCTTAATAAAAGTTTTAATATTTTTGAAGAAATTTTGGCAAAACCTCTCCTATAAATAGGATCTCCCGAAAACTCTACAACACAATATTTTACACAAAAGATCATTTTAATTAAGAGCTTAGCTCCTTCTAGCCAGTAGACAGAATATACAATAAAATAAAGAACCTAACTATAACCTATGTGGAGCACCTAGATATAAATTTACAAAAATAAAATTTCATAACTCAAATTTTACATAAAAAAAATTTAACCTTAGGTCCTTCCATTCTAGTCAATAATAAATCCCCTCAATATTTATCAGCAAGAGGTTCAGCATTGGCCACACTATCTGGACCAAAATCATTTACAGTGAATAACATCCTAATAGCAAATAATTAAACATGAATAAAAAAAAGCTAATAATAATTATGTAAGTTAAAAAAAACAACGATCTCCATAAAAATTTAAACAAATTCAGAATAAAAGATTCTACATAACTTTAAATGAAATCTTAAACCATTAAGTTATCACATCAAACACTGTTATCACTTAATTTCAAGGAAGCAAATAAATGAAACAAATAATTAAAAACAAATTATTAATTAAAACTAATGTGATATAAAATCATTAAATAATCAATTTCATATTTATAGTAACTTATCAAAACAATTAACAAACGTGGACACACAATCCACGAGGATAAGTAACCAGACGTGGTTGAAGCCACGAAATAGACGTGGACACACAATCCATGAAGGTAAGTAACCAGACGTGGTTAAAGTCATGAAATAGATGTGGACACACAGTCCACAAGAATAAGTAACCAAACGTGGTTGAAGCCATAAAACAGACGTAGGTACGAGACCCACGAATATCAAACATGATAATAAAACTCACAAAAATAGAACTAACTAGTCATTCACCATGGTGTGCCAAGGACTAACGGAACTGGCGTTAGCAACCAATGTTCTGTATACAGTCCCTTCTTAAATTCACTTTCAGACATGCGAGAAAATCATCACTTTTAAAAATATAATTTTTCTTCCAAATATCAAACTCACATGAAATGTATAAAAACATCGATTTATCTGAATATGAAAATTCATAACTAATATCTCATAAATTGGTTATCAATTTTCATAGTTGACTTTATCAATTAAAGGATTACCAGAATTTGTAAAAACATTTTCATCAATAAGAAAAATATAAGTCATGACTCCAAGAAGCTAAACAATTCAATTAACATAAGTAGCTAAAGCAAGAGAAATATATAAGTATATGTAAATTATTAAAAACAATATTTTAATAAAGAAAAATTTCTAATATATAAATTGACTAGGACATTATTCACTTACTTAAAATATTCCCAAGATTCAAAGTTCCCCTCTTATACCTTCAATCAAATTTCTTCTCTTATAAACACCCTATAAAATATATCAAGGTCTTAGTTAACACTGAATAAGTTCAAGAGTTCCCTCCCAACATTATCACCCCCAACTATAATAGATTTGAAATTTTTAAACCAAGACTTTACATATAAAAATTGCTCAATAGCCATTGCTAATTACTCCATTAAATTAAGTTTTTTGTTAGGACACCAAGAACCACACAATAAAGCTTTTTAACTTTCAACTAGCTATACACATATCCCTACCACGCTTTATTGTTAAATTTCTTTATAATATTCAAGTTAGGTTCAAATTAGATATACTTATATGTGAGTTAGTTAAATCTCAAAATACATCTTCAGACAAAATTCCTTCTAGCAAGCATTTTATCAAACACTTCATAAGCATTAAGTCATAAACTAATACTAACTTTTCCTTCATCGATTCCAACTTTCAAAATTTACAATGAAGATATTTAAATCCTTCAAACTCCAATATATATATATATATATGCCTTAATAGAAAATTAATCTCAACCACATAAGTCCCAATTCTTATCTATGCATTTCACATGGTTAAACGAAAATAAAAGTCCACAACTTAGCCAAAACACACGCACAGGACAGCAAAAAGAGAACTTAAAGTTCTATACCTCATATTACCAACTAGAGACAGAGAAGGGAAGGAGAACTCGAAACTCATGCTGAACAGGGGAATGGAGACTTTCAGTTATTGCAGCAATAGAGGAAGAAAAATAAAAGGACCAACAGCAACCTCTTTCAGTACAAAGAATTTTCAGCTAGATTCCAGCTGAATCACGTTGACAGCAGCAAAAAGAGGAAGAAGAAGGTGTAGCTCAGCAACTGTGAAGGAGGAGGAGGAGGAGGAGAAAATCTGAAGCACTCCCACCAGCACGCCGACGATGAGTAAAAAGAGAGGAAGTCGGACGGGAAGCAGAGTAGGGAGAACTGAAATTCGAGGTTCACACGCACACCGGACGACGTCACAGCAAGGGAGGGGAAAACGATCGACGACACACCTAGGAGAACTCGCGACTCAAACTCTTAGCAGCCGCGGACGAAACTCTGGACTCATCAGTACCGGCGACAGCTGAAAACCAAGAAGGAAGTACAGGGGAGAAGCTTCCCGATCGGTCTCCATTGGCGGTGAAGAATTAGAGCGTTCGTGTCGGTGAAGGAAAG
This sequence comes from Prosopis cineraria, assembly GCF_029017545.1. NCBI lineage: Eukaryota > Viridiplantae > Streptophyta > Magnoliopsida > Fabales > Fabaceae > Prosopis > Prosopis cineraria. The sequence goes on from NW_026555339.1 coordinate 15,522,070, forward strand.
GAAGGAAATGGATTGGACGAGCGCTCTGTTTTCGCGTAAGTGATATAAATTCTGAACAAAATGAATAATTGGGAAAACTACAAGAATATCACAAGGAAAAATTACAAAAATTGGCACAAATTTTTTTTATAATTTAAAACAAGATAAAATTACATTGTTTTTAAATAAAATTCAAACTCTGGCCCTTAAAATTTTAAGATAAGTTTCTCTAAATTATCCCTCTTTACTTGTTATAAAACTAATTTAAATAAAATATTAGTTGAGAGAAAAATTAATTTACATTAACTTTAAAAAATTTGGGTCATTACAATAAGAAATTTAGTCCGATTAGTGAGAGAAAAGAAAAAAGGAATTGAATTAATCTGTTAACTTCAGCAAGTAAGGAATGTCCTTCACAGATTTCAGGGTTTTGTGTAAAGAAGCAACCAGTTCTTCTGAGCAAACAAAGAAAAATATCTATTTTCCACCAAAGAAAATTTGCATTTAATGGTTAATTGAAAATTCAGTGGATGTACAGAGGGATTTTATATTAGGAAAATAATATTGTAGTTTAACCTCATTCCCATGAATCTGAAGCTAACAAAATTATAGCGAGAGCTTATACCAGGTGGTGTCACACACTGCATGAAGTAGAAATGGTTAGTTATGCATGCTACGACATTGGCATAATCTAAATTTGAAAGCAACAAACCTTATTCATGACGTACAGAATCTCTTGTGATTGATGCATTGCCAGATTCCTTTTATTCGAGAGTGTCTACAATCCTCTCTCTCTAATATTGCAAGAAGGCCACTGCTGGCCCGAACTTGCACTTCACTTCTCATGTCCATCATGGAATTCAACTGCAGTTGCAACAAGGAAGTAAGAACATGGAAACACACAAGAAGTTTAGAAAACTGAGATTGACAGCAGAAATCAAACAAAATGATTGGGTAAGCAAACATAGGAATATTACACATTTAGATCACTTTACAAAATCAAAGGAAGGGCCTTCAGTAAGAACACATATTGAAAAAGAGACCATATAAAATACCTAGTTAACTTAAGCAAAGAACATAAAACAAATTTATCAACAATAAAAGTTCCTTAATTTTCATAGTGATGAGAGATTAAATATACAATGTACCCTGTGGGTCCAGCTATTAAATGCTCACCAGTTTTTGGAATCATGTCTTTATGCAAGTAACAAATAGTCCAAGAACAAAGACTACAATTACTAACCATGTGCATGCATTTATGTTAGTTACTGGATGACAACCTCAGGAAATGGACCATCCATTGTTATGATATCCTTAGACATAGATGATCGAGCACAATACTAGATATATCCTGACTCATGTAGCAAATCCTCTCCGTGACATTTAATCCATCATCCATTCCTGCTACCTGAAGATAGATTAATTTTCCATTCGCGGTAGGTTCATGAAAAAGGTGTCATAATATCAATAATAGTTATATGTGTTCTGATTAAATAAACTGGAATTTAATATGAGAATTGAGAAGTTTTGATGAAGCTACTATAAAATTATAGGGTAGCACCTAGATTAAATAATAATAATAATAATAACAACAGTAATAATAATAATAATAGCCTACTAGTTCACTGCCATTACGCACCTGATTTGGATAATTAAAAAAGAATATACATTAAAGTTAACAGAGGAAACTCTCCTGCATACACGTCAGCACATGTAGTAACAGAGGTGATGATACCCGGTCGCCATTATATATGCTAAAAAGGATGGCCCTAAACATCCACCATTATTTGGTAAAAAATAAAAAAAACATCCACCATTAACTAGAAGGTGTCTACAAATCACTAAACGTCAACCAAGAATACAACATAGGTCTTTTGTTACTTTTGTAAGTGAAACCACTTTAATTTTGATGCGTTGCAAAGAGCAAACATATCATTGTGAATTATGAAGAACGGACATCCAAGTTTAGTATTTATATATTTCAACACCAAAAAGATACAAAACCATATCTTCCCTTCAAGATCATGACAACTTCAATACCAGTGCCATGCTTGTACATAGCTAAATATTGAGATTTTCACAAGCTTTACTGTAGGAGCATTGTCTACTTGACCATCTGCATCACTTAAATAGTTACCTCAACCACATAATAAGCATTATACCACTTCGTTGCAAAGCAGACAAGAGGGCTTATCCACATTTAGTGCTGCTGTAAATGACCAAAGGGTTCGCTTGATATTTTACTGTAAAAAGATATTATAGCTATGAGATACATAAAAAAGTAGAATGCCACAACTACCAAATAAAAAACTCAACCTAAAGTCAAGAATGATAGATATTGATGCTACGAAACATACATGCAACGTGAGACCTAGGAGGAATATAGAAATAATATTCAAATATAAAACCAAATGAGCAGAAATTTCATAGGTCTTGTGAAGAAACTATTTGAGGCATCCCGTTAGCAGCTTAAAAGTAGGCATCGACTCAGACGGAAATGAGCAACAAAATGATGCCATTGTCAAAATCAGTCGCATTGTAAATGAAGAGGAGTGCGACTCTGAAGCTAATAGTCTTAACACTGAAAAATTCAATGAAGGTCCTAAAATTGAAAACGTTGATCATTCCCAGTCTCTTATTCTGTAGGATAAACAGACAGACTTGCTTCAGGAGTTCGGGTTGAACTTCTACCCGTCACACGCATTAAAACTTAAGCTTCAAGATTCCCCCAGATAGCGGTCTCAACAGGCCAAAATTGATTCCGTATTTGCTAGTTCGTGCTGTTGGAGATCAGTAGCAATGAAACTGAATTTCAAATTGGAATCTAGCTTAGTGATCATCTTTCCTAATCATACAATTCTTTTTTACGTCAAATTACTTTACAACAAAAAGAAAAAGAAAATCCCTCTTTTATTTTTACTTGGTTCCCGGGGGAACCGATCCGCCATGAGGCTTTGTTCTTCTGGAGCAAACGACTCCATAGAAGACACATAGCAACAGTGTGTTGGAACTTCAGTATCTCCGGAACGGAAAGGAAGCGAAGGGCTCGCTCTTATATATGTTTTTAGAGTGCTCTAAATTTAAACTTGCCAAATTAATCAAATCAAGTCAAAATATAACAGCTCTTGGTTAATGTTATAACAGCTGTCAATTTTTTTTTTAAAAACATAAATTGATTACAATTACAATTATAAATATTTAAATTTTGACAGTCTTACAATTGCTGTAAATTTTGAGTAATATAAATTGATTAAGTATTAAAGTTATAACTGCTGTGAACTTTTAAAAAATATAATATAAATTGATTGAACAGGATATCGATTAAAGCAATGGCATTTATATTTTGCCAGTCTTCCAATTAATTACAATAGCCGTAAATTTCAAAAAATATATATTGATTAATTATTAAAATTAAACAGTTGTCAATTTTTTACTTTTGTTAACATTATTGCCTTTTTACTAAAAAAGAAAAGTTGTCAAATCTCTGTCTTTAAAGACAGATTCCAAGCAACGGTCTTCTCTTGGCCTTTTTTTTTCCTGACCTGATCATCTCTTGGTCATTGGGCCATATACATGTTGGAATTAATTGCATTTTTTATTTCATCGTTTGTCCATCGTTTGGTTGGGCTTTATGTAGGAAAGCCCATTCGATTAAGAAACTTGGTTGGAGGAACAAAAAAGTAATTTGAATGCCTTAACTCAAGATCAAATATTAATTTTACCAACAAAAAATAAAATATTAATTGAATCAATTACTCAATAATTTAGTATTTCATCTATCTATTATTATAAATCACATTTAACTAAATTATATTTTCAATGAATTAGTTAATTTTCTTTAAAAGATCATATTTTTCTGTTTTTACCTTTTTTTAATATAGGCATTTGATAGGGTTAATTCGAGCATTGTCGTGCTTGATTGAAAGTAATTTTTTGAAAGACATTTTTTGCATTTATATGGATTTGAATTTAATACCTCATACTTAAGCAGCCATAACCCTTTTTACTATAACCAACTTCTATTGGTCATATTTACCCTTATTTAATTAAATATTTTAATTGAAAAACATTATTAATTACACCTCCTAATTAAAAATATTTTTTAAAAAAATTATCAATTACATCTTGAAATACCTAAGATACTTATAATAATTAATACCCACTAAATGCCTTATATTAAGTATCAAGAAATTATTTAGAAAGGTGGTCTATAATAGGGACATGGGTATTTTTAAGGGAGAATAACAGCTAGGTCCTAGAGTATTGAATTAATAATAATTAAGTCCCTAACAAAATAACCGTTGTATGGTTCCAATTATATAGTGATTGGTTTAAAATAATTGTTAAATATCCAAATTATATAACAGTTATTTCAAAATAACTGTTATATATACCCCTAATATATAATGGTTATTTTAAAATAATTAGATGTAATAACCTAAAAAAAAATTTAAAATATGTAATAATGTGTATTGATTGTAAATATAGTAATTATTGGAACAAATATGTCAACAAGGAAAGCTGGTGTTGTGGTGGCTGTGCAAGTATTGCTCTGATAGGTCCTAAGTTCAAATCTGCTGGAAGCCAGAAGGAGAATTATTTTTGCCTTTTTCCTCTGTGAAATTACCAATTTGCCCCTCTCTCAAATCTGATATATTCTCCTCTGCTCCTTCGATTTTTCCAGACTCGCGACTGAGAGAGAGAGAGAAAGGCTCTAATGTCGGTTCTTCTGCTTTACCTTCTCCTTCATCCTTCCGATTACAACTTCGCCGGCGTGTGTATGTTTGTCGCTGTTCCGTCCGGTATTGATCCAGCAAATCATGGCTTCTGTTCCTTTCTTCTCCTCTGTTTCAGCTCGCCGAAGCTCGTTCTTCTGCGCTGTCGGTGACTGTGTGGATGAGTGTAAGATGGTTTGCTTTCTTTTCCTTGTTTTATCAGTCACCGATCTGTTCATCTCTTCTCTGCACTCAACGATGATCTCCTTTCCTCCTCTGTACAGGCTCTGTTTTTCTTCCTCTCCCTGTTCGTGCGTTTGGGTTTATATGAGGTGAGGAGCTTTGATTTCTTTTCTTTTTCTTGGATAAATTCTGTGCGTGTGACTGGGTGAAGTGATAGAGATGAAATTTCAAATTTTTCTTTTGGTTCTGCCTTCGTCCGTGCTGTGTAGAAAATAAAAAAAATGAATGAAAATTCAAAGTTGAGTTCAAAAAAAAATATCTTATAGGTTCATGATGGTATATGTGGGTCTGAATTTTATGATAAAGTAATTTTTTTTTGGATTGATTGATTTTGAGGATTTGGTGGGATGAAGTTGGAAGGGAAGGGCTTAGGCATAAGATTGAGATTGGTGTTTATAAGGTGTTCGGTAAGATGCTTGTTTGAAGAGTTTTGCTAGATTTAGACTTTTCTGAAATTCTATTTAGTAGGATGAGCGGCATGACCGATTCAAATTTTTATTTATGTGAGTTTTAACTTGAGCATTGTAAGAAGTTTGATTCTTGAGTTATAGTGTGGTTAGCTGAACTTTTAGAAGATTTATGTTGAGTATTTTATAAATTCATACGAAAAAGGGGTGTTTATCATTCGACCTTAAGAATACATTTAAGATATTTGAGAAATGGGCAAAATAAGCATGATAAATTTAATTGTAGGTGTTTGGAAATTTTGCACCCAAGGTGTTTGACACAAGGTATAAGAAAAATCATATCTCATTTAAATAGAAGTTATGATTGGTATGATATGAGGTAACTTGGTGGTAAGTGATGATGTTTGGAGACCATTAAGATATAAATTTTGGTTTTTGAAATCTTGAATATTTCTAAGTGGTTGGGATTGTGTTGGTAATGGAATAAAGTTTATATAACTATAGGAAGCAAATTGAGGTTTCATTTATTCATATAGGGTATGTGGAAGATGAGTCTCTTGATAAGAATTGAGGAAGGAAATCATTGGGTTTGGAATTTAACAGGTAAGTGAATAGCATCCCATCATTTTTCAATTAAAGCAGTCTGTTTTTGAAAATATTACATTTTCATATAAATCATTTTTACAACTACGATAATTATTACGTACTTTGTTAATGAAATCATTTTGGTTCTAAAAATTTTAGAATGATGGTAAAAGTTAATTAAATTATGGTATATGCATGTATTTCCTTTACGAAATATATTTTCAAGATCGATGGAGGTATCTTTGTTTATTTTACTCTTGAAATTCTTGGTTACTCAACTAGTACAAGCTTATACATTTGCTATGAAACAATGTTTTGGCAAACTCTGAGATTTGAAATGATTCATGCGAGTTTGATATTGAGAACACAAAGTGTATTTCAACAATGATTATTCTCGCATGTTTGAAAAGTGATTTCACGAGGACTTTAAGCAGAACACTGTTGCTAATGGCAGTTCCGTTAGCCCTTGGTGCGCCTTGGTTAATGACTAGCTAGTTTGGTTTTTGTGAGCTCTGTTCTCACGTTTGTTATTCGCGAGCCTCGCACTTGCATTTGTTTCGTGGCCTTGAGCTGCGTTTGGTTACTTACCCTCGTAGATTGTGTGTCCACGTTTGTTTCGTAGCTTCGGCTGTGTTTGGTTATTTACCCTCGTGGACTGGTGTGTCCACGTTTGTTTTCGTGGCATAAGCCGCGTTTGGTTATTTTACCCTCGTGGACTGTGTGTCCACGTTTGATATTTGTTCTGCAAAAGTCCTTAAAAATATTAGCTTTTAATTGATTTATGAATAAATGCTTCATTAGTTTTATTTAATAAAGGGTACTTTTATTTATTTATTTATTTAATTTTCTTTACCAGCACAAAGAGTTGAACTGTTTTGTTAGTATCAATTTGGTGGTTTAGTACTTTGAAGTTATATGGAACTTCTTAATCTTCAAATTCATGATTATATTATATTGATTGTTTTCAGCTAGTATAATTGAATTTTCAATGCTTGCAGTTAGTAAGTTTGCTACTTTTACTCAATTATGAGTAAATTATCCTCCTTTAACATATCAGATTCGAGAAATTTTTATGCATTCATGTTTTATTATTATAATTAATATTTCTAGATATTGTGAGTTATTAATCTGAATTAATTTCCTTTCAATTATTTCACATAATAGTAAGTTTATTATTTTGCTCGGTTAAATTTTATTTTTGGGGATGCTATTCACTGGAAATTATTTTTGTCTCAGATTTATTAATTGACGCTGGACCTCTTGCCGACCTTTAAGGGCCTGCAACTATGCTGGATAAATATTTATTTTTGTAAATCCCTTCTCTTTTAAGGTAAATATTCAATTAGATGTTTTATTAAAAAAAATTTATGCTTTAGGAGCTCCACGTTAACTATAGTTAGGATCCTGATTTTTGTTCTATTATGTTGACTGTTTATATCTGGGAAACATAGTTTCAACCTGTTGAATGCATACTATAGTAATTTTTGTTATAGAGATTTCGGAAAATCTTATTTATAAAGAAAGTTTTGCCGAAATTTTTATAAATATTAAAACTTTTATTAAAACAATCATTGTTAAAGATATCATAATTTCAATAAAAATATAATTATGTTTTTTGAAAAGTGAAATTTTACTTAATTTGAGGCTTAAGGGATGTATAATATAATTCACATCCTATGCCGGTCACTCTCTGTTTTAGGGGTGTGACATTAGAAGACTTGTTTGGAATTTTTCTTTTCAAAATAGTTGTTGGCTATTCTCACAAGTATATGCTTTTGTTAAGAATGTGTGTCTATATTATCTAAAGTAGGAAAAAGTCCTACATTTAAAGTTTGAAAGTAATTCAATGGATCTATCTTTCCATAAGAAAGGATTACTAATAAAATGTTGAAATATGGTAAATATTAAGGTATTTACAAGATTAGAGACCGTTATATATGTTCAGACATTTCTTGCCCAAGGACACAGGAATAGATCATGCTGCAAAATTTCTACCTCCTTAAGATATACAGGACACATATCAAAATAACAGCAACTCCTCCTTTTTTGGGCTACTCTAACAGGTACTGCTCTAGCAAACATATCCATAGGAAATGATTTATTTTTGGAAGAGCTTTAACATTCCATATCATCTTCCAAGCGATTTATTATACGCTTCAACAGACCCATTTCAGCACTCTTACTAATCATGCAAGACAAGACTTCTGCCATTATGATAAAGATGTATGGAGACAAGGTTCACCTTGCCTCAAACCTCTCCCTGGAACAATAGGAACTAATGCAAACTCACTTGTCAAACCAGTTCTTCTATTCCTCAAATAATGAAAAATCTCGTGTAATAATGACATTATCATGTATCAATTTTCCAGGTATGAAAGACTCTTGACTTTGAGATATACAGAAGCTTCATAAGGGTTTTAGTCTATTAGCTAAGACTTTTGACGCAATTTTGTAAGAAAAATTTCATAAACATATGTCTAAATTGTGAAACATCGTCAGATTTTTCGACTTTTGGAATTGAAGTGACATTTGTCTAGTTAAGCTTAGCTATGGTACCCTTGCTTTCAAATAAATCTTGCACCATGCTACAAATTTCTTCTTTCACATCACTCTAAGAAGCTTGGAAAAACTTGCCATTAAACCCACCAGGTAGCTTTATTCCCTCCCAATTGACATACAGAATCATAAATTTCTTCTCTAAGAACAGGCCTCACCAGATCTGAATTCATATCTCTTGTTATTCTACAGTCAACATATTGTAGCACCTTACTAAATCCCAAGTAACAGAAGGCCAAAAGAGAACTTCATAATAAACAACAAATCATCCTAGAAATATCACTTTCTTCCTCCAACCATTTGATCATTCCTACCTTTTATCTTCAAAACAGTATTTCTCTGTCTTCTCTGGACTGTGGACAGGTGGAAAAAAAAAAATGGAATTCTTATACTCGATTGCAGCCAAGAAATTCTTGACCTTGGTCTCCAATATTCCTCCTCTCTCTGCCAAATTTTTCTACTTCTTCCATATTTCACAACTTATCTGCCGCGGAAGAACCATTAGAGTAGTCATCAACTTTTTTTTCTCATTAGTTCATCAATAAGTTTCTTATAAGGATATTCTCTTCTGCTCCATTCCTTTAACACCTTCCTGCAGTGATTCAACATTTTAATAACATCATTCACACCATTTCCAGCTTCCCATCTAACCTCTTTCCAACCTTGTCTCACCACTTCATTCAGCATAATCAGGATGAGTAGGCCACATATTCTAAAACTTAAATCTCTGTGGAGTGGTAAAACTCTTGTAGCACAGATCCACTTGTATCATATTATGGTCAGAACCAATAGCCTCAAGATGAAAAACCTGTGCTCTAGGAAATTTCTCCTTAAATCCACATTACCAAACACTATCAATTATTTATTTTATATGATCATCTCCTACTCTCTTATTACTCCAGGTGTAATTTGAGACATTATACCACATATCTTTCAAAATACAATCAGCTATAGGCTGCTGAAATTTCAATATCTTCCTTATTGCCCTTGGCTTTCTCCCTAACTTTTCACTTTGAGAAGTCATGTCATTGAAATCCCCCGTCCACAACCATTCATCCCTCACTACCCCAATCAAATTCTGAAGATTTGTCCACACCTTATCTCTCTCTCTCTCTCTCTCTCTCTCTCTAGGAGGGTCATTTACAGAAGTTATAAACTCTGCAGACCTGATTTGTACATGAATAGAATGATCATAAGAAGCTAATACTTCTACTACCACCTCATTAGTCCACCACAAACTTAAGCCACCACTTTTCCCTCTAGGCTCAACCAAATGCCCCTCCCCCTCCTTTTTTTAAAAACATTAATTCTTCATAGGTTTCTATAGCACATTACTTAACCTACCCTTGCAAATTATTTCCTCTTTTTAAATGTTAAACTAACTTCTACTTTCCATCTTTTTTGTTTTTGGACTACGTACTGTACTTTAATTTTCTTGTTTTTTTTAATATATTGATCCATTTTATCAAAAGAATTATTTATTTTTTTATTTTCAGAAATTTGAAACAAATTAAACTGTTGAAAATAGTTGAAACATTGATTTCCCTCATTACTGAACCTTGTGCATTTGTGTGGCCAAAAAAAAAAAAAAAAAACCTTGTACATCGCATGTAGGTGGAATGGCGGATCTTAGTTTTTGTTATGCTTCTTTTGCTTACAATTAAATTTAGCTGGTGAAAAGTATTTGATTGTTCACATGCCTTCCATTTCCAGCAAATTGTTTTAGTGTTAGAGCTTCGCTTTCTTGATGAATGTATAACAAGCTTAAATCTAGATCATGCATATTAGTTTTGGCAGACCAAATTGTTATTATATACGTTTAATGTTTAATCGACCCAAAATTCTTGTGAAAATCTAATGTTGAGAAGCAAAGTAGCATTGAGTTTCAAACACATTCTTTTAAACTGTAACATGGATAGACCATAAAAAATATTAAACACTCAAAATTGAGTATTGTATTAAGCATATATATATATATATCAATCTAATAACTTTTAACTCATGTAATCTGTTGTTGTGAATTGATTTGATTGAACACCCTATACAACAAATTTAATTAGTTTTTTTTGTTTTTATATATTACATATTAATATCTTTTAAACTAAAATAACTTCCCTAACATATGATGAAATCTTCCCCGTGCATCGGATGAGGGAGTTCTAATTAGAAATGATCAATGGTGGAGTCAAGTTCATGTGAGGAGGGGCAAATACATCCCCTCACATGAAAAAAATTACATATATATATTTGAGGTCTCAATTTAAATTCTATATCATGATATATTTTTGACAAAAAAAAATCTCAATACATTTTGCCCAAATAGAAGTATGTATAATTTTACTTTTGTTATTATTTTTTGCCTGTTGTAATTAATTTTAAAAAATTAGAATATTATTATTTAATTATTAATTTTTAAATTACATTGTCCTACATCTCTTGATCAATTCAGGGTCATGGCTTCACCACTACTAATAGTTATTTATTGGTTTGAAAGGAAATCCGTGTTTGTGGATGATGTTGTACCGTGTTTAAACATTTGCAAAATCCGTGTTTAATTTGTGGGTGACGTTTGTTTTTGCAAAGGGCTCACATTAACTACAACATCTTCAAATTATTTTTATATAATTGAAACCAATTTTCTTCATATTTTGTTTTGAAATTCTTTTTTGAATCAAAATATAAACCGTTTGATCAATTCGAATGTAATTTTAATTTTTGCAATTGAATCTTCTAAATTATTTTTACTTTTTCAATAATGTGCTAATTCAAATGAAATAACCAAGAAACTAACCCAAGTTGTTTATATATATGTGGCAAATGTGCTGACATGGAAAACAATTCTGTTTGGCCTCAAATTATTCTACATTACATTCACATGCAAAAAGAAAAAAAGAAAAAAGAAAAATAGTGATAACAAATCATGTAGATTACATATACAAAATATTCAGGCTTTAACATTTAAAAGAAAACATAAAACACTGATCCTATTCTCGCTACAATATTAATTGACATGATACAACAAGCCAAACGAAGAACAAAGAAAATGACATAGAATTCATGGCAGAATCCAAAGCCCTAATCTCTTCCTGCTTCATTCTTATTCAATTTGCACAGGCCCTCCTTCTTGCCTTTTTTGCTTTTTCCTTAGATTGATCCCCAAAAATTCTAACAAGGCAATGAGGTTTTCCAATTGAGAATACAATATATATCCCATGAAATCGAATCCAAATTTCTGATCAGATTAAAGGTTGATGACTTATTGCATGTTTTTGACAATGGAACGCCGCACAATCTTACATTTCTCTCATATGAATCATTTTGGAATGTATCAAATTGTTTATCTCTTGGTATGTTCCCCCCAAGCTGATTTCGTAAAAGGTTCAAAAAGCAAGAAAGTTGAGATTCATCAATTCCTGAGGAATCTATTGACCCACAAGCTTGTTACATGATAGATCTAACCATTCTAGACTTGTCAAATGTTCCATTGATTTTTAATAGAACCGGTGATTCTTTTGTGGAAGAGATTTAGCCCTATTAGTGAATGTAGCTCCCCAATGGTTTTTAGAATCTCCCCATCAAATATATTATTTGACAAGTCAATGGTGATGAATATTGTCAAGATCCTTTCCATTTCTATGGTAAAAACTTTTCCATGTAATCATCACTGGATCCTTATATGTTGGATAAGTTTTACTTAACAAATAATGTGAACCATTTTCAACATTATCTATTTTCAACATTCCTTTAAACTCCTTCATGTATGTTGTCGGCAAAGATCCGTTGAAATGGTTGCTGGAAATGTAAATCCTTAAGTTTGGAAATGGGTGCTTGGTATTGGAAATAGGAATGCCCCAAAATCTATTCTCTCTTAAAACAAGCATTTGTAAAATTGAAAAACATTTGTATTAATGTTAAGCCAAAATATGGCAATAAATTGATTTGACTTATAATTCATATTCCAGATTCATAACAAAAGATGCAGAAATAATGACATATTTGTGGTACAAGGAAAACTAATTTTTTAAATTAAAATTTTGATTTATTATGTTTCTTAATTTAGTTAACTCCTTGCCAATTCATAATTTACATCAAAGTAAAAAATATAACTAACACACACATGTTAATTGTTAATTGATGTTTATAAATCATTGAGAGTAATTTGCACGGACAAGTCTTCTAAGTTTTGCTTTTGTCCGGACATAGGTAAATGTAGCTAACACACACGCATTAATTGTTAATTGATGTTCATAAATCATATAATTTACAAGGACAACTCTCTTCTAAGTTTTTGAATATGGATTTTTTGAAATATTCTTCTTTTTATTAGAAAAACTGGTAAGACGTTACGTAAATGGTAATAAAAACTTGTCTCCTTAGGTCTGACATACAGACATGAGGGAAATAGCATATATATGCTCAGTTTTGACTCCATGCAATAGACTTGACTTGACCCATAAAAGAAAATAATTGCAGGAATAAAATAATGAACGAAACTGGGTGGTTGGTTCTTTTTGGCTTGACTTCAAAGTCTGCTCCATTAATATAAATATCAAATGCTAACAAACGGATGACTTCAATTTCTTTTTGAGTTGACTTGAAAAATATTTGGTGTAATTAATCCATGTTCAAAGGAAGATTGTTCCTTACAAGATGATTGCTATTTTTTCATTAAATTGAGAAAATTAATGGTGGCTATGTTTTGTCTATAATTTGTTAAATTTTTAACAGATTTTTTTATCAACAACTTGATCAACCATTTGATTATCTCTTATGTTACTGACTTACTGTTGTTATGTATGACTAAATATAATAAAATTTTCATTGCCATTTTTCAATTTTTTAAATAGTAAGAATTTGTTTAGTTTTTTAATCATAGGATAATATCACGTATCTTTAAATAATAAAAGACGATCCTCTCATATCATTAATTAAAAAAATAAACTTAATGAAAAAATAAACATAGTATTTTGACCTGTTTATAATTTGTGAAAAGATTGATTGGAGAAATAAACCACCAGTTCAATACAAATCATTTAAAACCTGTCTGGTTTCTATTTTAAAAAAATTAAAACAAAAAATTAAGCAAAAAACTTGTTTGGAGGAGTATTTTGAATTTAATTGATTTTAAAATTGTTCTATTTTTAAAAATAAAAAATGAAAACATTTTAAAGCTATTTTTATTTTATTTTTCTTGTTTTCAAAATACATTACATTTGATTATTAAAGATCATAGTTACTTTAGCTAATAATTATCATAAGCTATAACCATTAACCATCGGCGACGATTACTATTAACCAATTTTTTTAATTATAAACCCTATTTTTAAATTAACACAATCAAACAGATTTTTCTTTTGTTTTGTTTTGAAAAAAAAAATTAAAACTGTATTGCAAAATAATTTTTTAAAAAAGTGAAAATAAAAATTAAACGGCCCATAATTTTCTCATAAAATGATAGAATGCGAATCCCAAATTTTGCTTTTCCCCCATTATAAGTTGTAATAAAGTTGGCAGGGACAAGTCATTTTACTCTTCCACTCTTCATTTTTTTTTTTAATTGTCCAAAGCATCGTAGAGAATAAGGCATTCATTTTTCGGAGTCATGTGTGGTTCCTTTTAATGCATTTTCATTGCTATATCACATCACAAAGAAAAGTTTTTGTAGTTATTCATAGTTTTTCAATTATTCCAAGTCATGCTTGGAAAAAGAAAATCAGTGTTCATTTTTTACCAATTTCAGTGGACGTCTTTCACTATGGAGTCATCAATGAGATTATTACAAGTCAAGTGAAAAGAAACACGGCAATGAACATTTGAGCAAATAAAATTACTTTGAATATTCTAAGCTTATGTCAAGATCAAAATTTAAAATAGAGTAAACTATCATTATTCAATTTTGTTATTCTTTATTGATTTTCAAGTAAAGAGTGACTTGAAGGACAATGGATCGATCATCTCAATCGAGGGGTATATTTGAATGGTAAAGAAATTAGTTCGAGTAAACTAATTAGTTCAGCGTGATAATAAACTATAAATGTTTTTATTAGCAAGGGACCGCTTTGAAATTTCTCCTCATATAATGACTTTTTATCTAAAATAATTTCTTAAATATTAATTTTCATATGATGGATAATATAATCAAATTGATTAGCGGGCGAGGTCAAGCTTTTTATGTATGGACTAATTAATTAAGATCTTTGCACCGATGAAGTAATAATATTAACGGAACTATCCTTAAGTTTAATAGAACACCCAATTCATATTAAACCACAACCGCTTTACAATAAAACATAGAGATGAGAAAAAAAAACTTAGGAAGCATTTAGATTGGTGGATTTTGATTTAAATTTTCATTTAAGATTCTTTATTTGAGTAGTATAAAAAATTCGAATTCAAATTCAAAAATAATGAAAAGAGGGAGATGGTGGAAATGAAAACAAGAAGAAAAGAGAAAGCTACAGTGAATGACATTTCGAATGACTTAAGTGTATGGGAGATTTGAAATTATCAAATAATTATAATAAAATATTGTAAATTGTCATGCGTGTTTCTTTTGTCACTTTAACCCAATGAACAAATGTGCAATTAACAATGGAATGGAAGAACATCACATCTTAGTTTAGAACATCAAAACTCAAGTTTATGAGTGCTTACATTTTATTGTATATTAGTTATGAAGTTTGAAATTATCTATTGTGAGACTTCTCGCATTAACACAAATTCACATACACTCGAACATTATTTACACTTAAATATTCTGAATCAAAGTAATCCTCCCTCTAGTATCTTATATTTGAGATAAATCTTAAGAAATCTAGACAAAACATGAGCTTCATTCTTCCATATTTAACAAGAATTAAATAACATATGCTTGGCCTTTATATATGGTCTTTATTATTTGACTCTGACAATGCCTGATATAATTGTTTCGGGGAGTCTTGATTTATTGACTCAAGCTTCATTACAGAACAATGCTTTTCAGCTAACAGCTTTTGTAATTTCTTGGTGGGAACCAGCAGGACCTTATGAGGTTGTATAAATCAAGGGAGAATTATATGTAAGTCTTAAATAAGAAATTAAATCAATTGATATTTTGACTAATCCACAATCCCCATCCACAGTTGATTAATATTTTAACTTAATACTCTATCATGATTACAAGTCCAAAGAGAGAGTCAATTTCAAAAGACTAACTTATTATATGAGAAAGTCTTTTATGCTTATAAATCTCACTCTACTTGTATGGCTTCTCGATATAAGACTCATGACAATGCTACTCTATTAAAGAGCTGATATCCTTAGCAACTCCACTTCACAGTACTTCACTTTACTCGGCCTTCTATTGGTCAAAACCTTTGTGGGTAGCCCATTTAAGTGACACCACCAGCCTTTCAATGGAAGTGCTCATGACATTGAGGCTTTTATTTAAACATCAGTTGACATTAATTGCACAAACTTTTCAAGTCAAGTGAAAAAGAAATAGAAGCTATCCATAAGTGTGTGTAGAAAAAGTAGAGAGAAGTTTCTATAACAACTAATTTAAGCAAAACCGAAGAAAAGTCAATATATTTTAATCTCATGCATATATAATAAAAGTAACATGAGTTAAAATCAAATTACGTCGATTAAAGTTATTACAAAGTCTTATAGGGTACCGTCTTTTGAAAAAGTATAGACAATTGATTATTAACCAACATTATTATTTTCTCAACTTAATTAGATATATCTCAAATATCTAGATACCGTGTTATTTACTTTGAATGAGTGAATGAATTTTTGTGATTCATTTTCAAGCCAATCGTGATATAATAAGGAACAATCTTCTTTTAGACAGGAATTACATACACAAAACATTTTCCAAGTCAACTGAAAAAGAAATTGAAGTAATCCATTTGCTAGTATCTGCCCATAGTGGGGGATACTAAGTCTATATACTGAACATGAGAAGCTTTTGATATTCATGTTAATATATATTTATGAATATATTTGCACCTTAACCTCAAAGTTAATTTTATCTCTATAATAAAACTCCTATTTGGGAGAAGATTTATGCAATAACCATAAGCAAGTGAGATCAATTACATGAATTATACAACTTTATTGTGATATATTAACAATTAAATATTTGGATATATTGTTAATAAGAAAATCTCGTTATTAAACTTAATAAATTATAATAAAAAACTCAAGATAATATATTTAACTCTCTACACTGGTACCTTCAACAGATTTCTTTGCATTAAAGTTGGAAACATAATTAGTTAATGCATGAAAGTAACCTTTCCAATGTCTTATATTCAGTACCAAAGAAATCCTCCCTCTTGTATCTTATTTGAGAATGGATGGAATTGTTTCTCTTTCTTTTTATTCAACATATGGGTTTTGGAGGATATATCAAATTTTTTTTGCAAATAAAAGAATGAAGCAGCTAGAGATTAGAGCTTTGGATGCTATTATGATTTCTTTGTCACAATGGATTAATATTTTAACTTAATGCTCCTAGTAATAAAAGCGGAGTTACTTGGAAATAATTCAAGTAAAGCTGAAGTCTGAGTATATGGAAATAATTTTGATTTTCAATTTTTGTGGTTTGTGTCCATATTTAAATATAAAATAGAGTTCAATCATAAAAAAAAATACTCCCTCCATTCAAAAATGTAAGGTATTTTTTGAGGAGTTGGATGTTTAAAAATGTAAGATATTTTTAGTTTTTCGAGGTGTAATCATTGTTTTTTTTCCAAAAGTGCCTCTATTGATGGTGACTTTATATTTATTATAGGGTAGTTAATTGGGATAAATATGGAAAGAGAGGGTTAGTTTGAAAGTAGGTAAGAACTTTATTGGGGGGTGAGATTCAGTTAAAAATACCTTACATTTTTTAACGGATGGAGTAAAATAGAGTAAATTGATAGATATAGTGTTTAGCAGCTATGGGGCATGTTTTTATGTTAAAGAAAAGTTTTTTTTTTTTTTAGATACCGTGTTATTTACTTTTGAACGAGTGGATTAGAATGATTCAAATTAAATTCAATGCATTTGGTGCAATTTCACACTGGTCAAGTTATATATAAGGAAAAGTCTTAAACATCAATTAACATTGCTTACACAAAAATTTTCCACGTCAAGTGAAAAAGAAAAAGAAACCATCCATTTTGTAAGCACTTGCATTAAAATGATGGATTAAGTATCATTTTTGCCTCTCAATTTTACTCAAAGGGTCGCTGGACACTCTTAACTCAACTATAGATCAATTTTATCTGTCAATGTTAAATATTTCCTCCCTCATCACCTTGCTATTTACTCATTATCTGTTCACTATTATTGGGCTCAACATTTAACTTTTTTTAATTTGTTTATTATAAAATATGTCAGTTGAGGGTGTCCACTAATCCTTCAAGGTATAAAGTTGAGAGGGAAAAAAATGACAGTTAACCCAAAATTTTATAACAAAAATATATTAAAAAAGTTATAACGAAGACTTCGAAGTCAAGTAAGAAAGACCCAGGTACCCTGCAAAATCTTGTAAAATCATTTGTCTAATATTTGTGTATATCATAGCGAAGACTTTGAAGTCAAGTAAGAAAGAGCCACCAAGTTTCGTTAATTTTTTTCCTGTCATTATTTTCTTAATTTCTAGGCCATTTATATGATAGTGTGTAGAAAGTTGCACATGTCGATTCTTCAAATAAAGAAAGAAAGAAAGAAAGAAAGGCTAAAAATAATTTTAGCCCTCTAATTTTATATAAGGTTTCAATTTGATCCTTTAATTTTGCAAATTATATTTTTAATCCTTTAACCCTAATATCATTAGTTTCAAATGATTATTTCTTGTATCAATTATTGTTATTTTAAAAAAATTAAACTTAATATGTCAACATTTAAGAATGTTTTGTCAATATTTGAAAGTTCATTATAAAAATTTATTGGGATAAAATGAACAGTGTTAGGGTTAAAGGACTAAAAAGATATTTTATAAAATTAAAAACTAAAATAAAATGATATATAAAGTTAAAGAATTAAATGTATATTTTAGTCCAGAAAAAAAGAAATCAGTCTTCGATTATTTAGTTATATAAATACATCCATACTTGCTTTTTTTTGTTCTTCAAAGACACAAGTGTGTGTTTTAGAAATAACAGAGAAGTTTCTATAGATTACGTGCACAAAATATTTCGACAAAATCTGATAAGGAGCATTTTTAACAAATTATAGACAAAATATTAGCCACCATTAATTTGCTATAAATTAATTAGATATCTCATAGACCTCTATAACGTGTTATTTACTTTGAATGAGTGAATGGGATTCTTTTGATTCATTTCCAAGCCCATCGTATTATAAAGGAACAATATTCTTTTACACATAGATTACGTGCACAAAATATTTTCGAAGTCGTCAATAAAAAATGACAAAATATTTTCCAAGTCAACTGAAAAAGAAATCGAAGTGATTTATTTATTGTATTTAATATTTATACTAATAGCGAAAAAAGGTCTACTAGTTTTGTTGGAACTTGGCTTATCTTTGTTTATTTGTTCCTCCACTTTTTTCTTTGCACATTTTAGCCATTAAATTAAATTTTCAATGTTCCAGATTTAATATTTACAAACTATATGTTTTTTATATGCTTTTTACTACAGTCCTTAACAGTTTAGATCAATTTTATGTATAATTTAGGGAAAAAATTATTTATACGAGACTATTTATAGCTAAATTAAATACATCAACAGAAAGCATGTTAGAATCATGCCTTTTATTCCTTTAAAAAAAAAATTACGGCACATATTGGCAGCAGAGTCGTTCTTTTTCCACGCTCTCAAACGAAATTTTATGGTCCTAATTAGTGACAAATTCCCACACGTCATGAAGTTCTATTTTAATTTGTAGCGAATTAAGAAATAAAAAAATATGAGATGAATTAAAAAAATTTTAAGAGTAATAGCTTCCTTAATTTCTTAATCAACTAACACTGATTAATCAAATTTGGAATTCATTTATTTTAAACAAGTTAAGCAATAATGCGAATGCAAATTCCAGATAGCTCTCCAACCTCATCCACAATATAGAAACACAGTACTGATTTATTTTTTTTAACAAAAGTACAGAACCATTTTGTACAATGGTCGATCTTATAGTTTGAGGATACGCCAATTTAATTTGCAATAGACACAACTATTTTTACTATTCGTCCTTTGAAAGAACATTTATTGAAAAATTTTAAAGAAAAAAGTATTTAGACATTTTAGTTTAGTTGAGATTTCATGAATTCAAAAGACGAAAAACAAGACACAATAATTATAGGCTTTGAAAAATGAAAAGTCTTGATGTAGGTCCCTCGCGCCATTACGAGACTCCTTCTATAAATGAAGCTTCATCTTGTGGATGCCAATTCACTCAATCATTTCCTTCTTATGTTCTTCAGTTATGGCATTTGCAATGATGCTTTGCTTCTACTTGTTCTTTCTTTCTCCCTCCCTTTCTTCTTCTCTCAACCTGCCTTTTTGTATTTCTCATGACTCCTCTGCACTTCTCCAATTCAAACACTCTTTCTCTCTTAATCATTCTGCTTCAATCGAATGTGATGAGGATTTTGATGACTACTACCCATATACCACTCGGTTTGAGAATTCATCTTACCCCAAGATGGCTTCATGGGGGAATTATTCAAATTGCTGCTTGTGGGATGGGGTCACATGTGACTCCATGTCAGGCCATGTGATTGGCCTTGATCTTAGTTGTAGCTGGCTTCAAGGTCAACTCCTTCCAAATAATAGCCTCTTCCGACTATCTCATCTCCAATCACTCAACTTGGCTTTCAATAATTTTAGTGGGTCTTTGATATCATCTCAGTTTGGTAATTTTCCTTCTCTCACATATCTAAACTTAAGCCACTCTTTTTTCATTGGTGAAATTCCATCAAAATTTGCATATTCGTCAAAATTGGTCTCTCTTGATTTGTCTTGGAATGGATTTTACTCATTTGAGAAGTGGAGTCCTTTGAGACTAGAAACATCCACATGGGAGAAGCTCATTTTAAACATGACTTATTTGCGAGAACTTGCTTTAAATTATGTAAATATGTCTTCTATTTCACCAAGCTCCTTATCTTTACTCATGAATTTGTCATCCTCTTTGGTCTCCCTTAGACTTCAACATACTGAGTTGCAAGGGAAAATCACAAATGATGTTTTTTGTCTGAAAAATCTTCAGCAACTAGATTTGTCATGGAATAGAAATCTCAACAATCATCTTCCAATATCCAATTGGAGCTCTTCTCTTTCATTTTTGGATCTTAGTTACGCAGCATTCTCAGGAGTGTTTGATTCCATTGGAAAGTTAAAATATCTTAGTCATTTAGATCTTAGTAGTTGTAAATTTGAAGGGCGGGTTCCTTTGGGTTTCAAGAATCTTACCCAACTAACTTATTTGGACATTTCTGACAACATGTTTAGTGGCAAGATCTCATTCTTTTCATACCTAGAACATCTCACTTTCTTAAACCTTGAAGGCAATAATTTTGTTGAGGAAATCCCATCTAAGATCTCACAGTTGTCTAAATTAGCCTCACTTGACTTGTCTTCAAATTTTGGTATGAAGGGGAGTTCATCACTTAGACTTGAACTATCTACTTGGGAAATGCTGATTCTAAACTTAACTAATTTAAAGGTACTAAGGTTAGACCATGTGAACATGTCCTCTATTACACAAAATCTTTTTCTTTGCTCATGAATTTGTCATCATCTTTGATTGAACTTTCTCTTGAAGAAACTTCTTTGCATGGTAATATCACAAATAGAATTTTCTATTTAGAAAATCTTAAATATCTAGATATGAGCTGGAATACAGATGTCAAGGTACAAATCTCAAAGCTCAACCGGAGCTCTCCTCTAACAAGTTTGATTCTCACTGGGATCCCTTTCTCAGGAAAGATACCAAATTCTATAAGCCATTTGAAGTCTCTTGAAGAGTTAGATCTCAAAAATTGCCAATTTGAAGGGCCTATTCCTCCAAGTTTCAAGAATCTCATTCAACTCACTTCTTTGGACCTTTCGTTGAACAAATTTAGTGGTGGGATCTCATTTCTTTCAACACTCGTAAATCTCACTTACATAAATCTTTCCAATAATAACTTTAGTGGTCAAATTCCATCACTTTCCAACCTTGAACGTCTCAATGACTTAGTTCTTTCAAACAATAATTTTAGTGGTGGGGTTTCATTTCTTTCAACACTTGTAAATCCGATTTCCTTATATCTTTCCAATAATAGTTTTAGTGGTCAACTGCCACTCTCACTTGGAAACCTTGAACGTCTCCAAGATTTAGATCTTTCAATAAATAATTTTAGTGGTGGAATACCAAAAGTGTTTGGAAAGCTCAATAAATTACACTCTTTGGAACTTAATAATAATAATTTCAATGGTCAAGTGCCTTCATCCCTTTCAAATACAAGTGTCACAATTCTTGATCTTAGCTTCAACAAGTTGGAAGGAAACCTCCCAATTCCATTCTTCAGAGCTAGATTTTTTTCAGTCTCAAACAATAAATTTAAGGGAGATATTTCCTTTCATTTTTGCAATGCAAGCTCAATTGAGATACTCAACTTGTCTCACAACAACTTGTCAGGTCCCATTCCACAATGCCTTGTTGCCCTCCCAAATCTCGTTGTTCTAGATCTACAGATGAATAATTTTTTTGGAACTTTACCAAACAATTTTTTAAAGAGAAATGTCCTACAAACTCTACATTTCAATAGCAACCGATTCAAGGGATCATTGCCTCTATCTTTGGCTCATTGCAATCAGCTCGAAATTTTTGATGTTGGACAGAATGAGATTGAGGATGCATTTCCTAAGTTGCTTGAAAGTTTTCCAGAGTTACAAGTGCTTGTTTTAAGAGAAAATAGATTTTATGGGACCATTCCTAATTCCCTAAGTTAAGGATTTTTGACATTTCCAACAACCACTTTAATGGATCTTTGCCAACAACATACATCAAGGAGTTTAAAGGAATGATGAAAATAGATGATGTTGAAGATGGTTCACAATATATGGGAAGTAAAAATTATTCATATGAGGATTCAGTGGTGATCACATGGAAAGGTTTTACCATAGAGCTGGAAAGGATCTTGAAAATATTCGGCACTATGGACTTGTCAAATAATAGGTTGGATGGGGAGATTCCAGAAGCTATTGGAGAGCTACATGCACTAATAGGACTAAATCTCTCCCACAATAGAATCACTGGTTCTATTCCAAAATCAATGGGGAATTTGACAAGCCTAGAATGGTTAGATCTATCAAGTAACAAGCTTGTGGGTGACATTCCTCAAGAATTGACAAATCTCAACTTTCTTTCTATTTTGAACCTTTCACAAAATCAGCTTGAGGGAACCATACCAAGAGGTAAACAATTTGATACATTCCAAAGTGATTCATATGAGGGAAATGTAGGATTGTGTGGTGTTCCATTGTCAAAAACTTGCAATACGGATGGACCTTCATCAACTTTTGAATCTAATGAGAAATTTGGATTTGATTGGAAACCAGTAGCCTTGGGATATGGATGTGGAATGGTATTCGGAATCCTCATGGGACATGTTGTGTTCTCAATTGGGAAACCTCATTGGCTTGTTAAAATTTTTGGAAGTCAACCTGTGAAAGCAAAAAGGACAAGAAGGAGGGCTCATGCAAATTGAAGAAGAATGAAACAGATAGAGATTCGGGCTTTGGATGGTTTTATGAGTTTTTTTGTCTTTTTTTTTTGTTTGGTTCTATGTTTGGCTTGTTGTATCATGTCAGTTAAGTATTGTCGTTAAGATTAGTGTATTATGTTATCACTACTTTTTGAAGGTGAATGTATTGAAGTTTAAGTATTTGAGGCCAATCATAATTGTTTTCCATGTTAATTGGCACATTTGCCACATATAATTAAGCAACTTTGGTTAGTTTGTTGGTTATTTCATTTGAATCAGCTCACCATTGAAAAAATAAATATAATTCATAAGAATCAATTATAAAAATTAAAATTACATGGGATTGATCAAAGGGTTTATATTTCATTCTTTGTATCTTTACCGCTTCCTGAACAAAAAAAAAATGTGCGACAAGGGTTTAATAAATTAGTGAGGGAAAACGATATTTAAAAACGTGTTTAACAATGATTTTATACTTAAAAAACTATATTATTTAGTTGTTGTACTTTTACTCGTTTATGATTTAGACGTTAAACTTTAACTAGTTCCACTTAAACTTTTTCAAGTTTAAGTCATTTAATAAATCAGTCCCTACAAGTTTAGAAAATATTTATTTCTGGAAAGACTAGTTGTAGTTGAGTCATAAAGTGCAAGGATCAAGAAATTAAAGAGCCTGAGTTGTATCAAATTTAATTTTATGGAATAAATTATAAGGGTGTTAAAACTATAAGCTACAAAGATTAAGGAAAGCCTATTTGATTTTAGAAAAAAAAAGAAAAAAAAAAACTCACGTGAGTGCGATTGTGGATTTAAAAAACAAGGACATGTGATCAAATCTTGCGATGTGAGGACTGTCAATGAGCAATTTGTATGTACTTTTATAAGAGTTTTTGTGTCTTAAAACTCTTATAAAATACATACAAATTTAAACTTTTTCTTTTATATAAAAAAGTTAAAATATACTTTTGATCTTTTAACTTTATACAATATTTCAATTAATCCCTTAATTTTATAAAATATCTTTAAGTCTCTTAATCTTAACATCGTTAGTTTCAAATGGTTATTTTGTATGCTGATCATTGTTATTTTAAGAAAAATCAAATTTAATATGTCCACATTTGACAATGTTTTGTCATTATTTAAATGTTTTGTCTCCACACTATATACATCTTCTTCCTCTTTATGACAGAACTATCTATGAGCAATTACAGGTATAACCCCTTGGTGTCTACAATCTTGCAAGCTACTCTATAATAACCCCTTAGTTACCTACTCAAGGTTGTAGAAAGATAATTATTTACCCCTCATTTTGCTACTCTATGCATTATTTACAATAATACATAACAATCAAGTAATCTAGCATTATTACAAAAAAAAAAATTATAGGAACACTCTAATGAGTGCGCTTTTATAGAGAAATGCTCCTAAAATTTGAATCGGAACCTATGGGAATGCTTATGGCGCTCTGCCAGGTCTTTCCTTCCAAAATGCTTCCATGCATAACATATAAAGCTCTCTAGTAGGCGCACATGAAATTGAGAAAAAAAAACACATTTCTATCGGAGCATTTATGAAAGAAGTGCTCCAATAGGATAACAACATATCAGAGCACTTTTATGTAGAAGCGCTTTGGTACGCCAATAGAAATTGGGTTAGAATAATTAATTTCCTGATAGAAAATGAGAGAATCCAAATCCCAGAATTTGTTTATTCGCATTATGCATTTGTAAAGGATACAGGGACCGTGTCATTAAAAAAAAAACTTTTTTTTTTGACAGGGTCTAGTTTCTTTCTATAGGTCTTCCTTGCTTTTTCTTTGTGTTGGACCAAATCTTCCGTAGAAAATAATGCATTTACTATTTGTAGTCGTCGGAGGATCCTGTAATTGATAATTTTCATCAGCATATCGCACATCACAAGAAAAATCCTCTATAGTTATTGGAAGACATGAGTAGAAAATACTTCAGTGTTCATCTTTAGAGCAAAGTGCTTTTCCATCCAATTTTGCAAGTCGCTTTATAAAATAATGCATCATGTGTTTATCATTTTGCCAACTTTGTTTTTTGGCCATCAAATCTTTTTGCCACCTTTAACGAACCACTCAAGTCCAATAAGACTAGCTAGTTTTGTCATTTAGTGTTTTTAATCTAAAAGTCTAAATATTAGTTATTTGCAATTCTTTGTAAATTTTAAATTATTTTTTTTAAAAAATCAAGTTTCTCTAATATTGTAAAAAACAATGTTCTCATCACCGAAATAGAAAAAAGATTAAAATTATTAAAAATTTCAGGAACGATGTGTTTTGTGGCCGTTCGTAGAAAATTATAGGAAATGCTTTTGGGAGTTGATCCTTTAATTCATCTGAGGATTGATTCTCTATGTTATTCTAAAAGTCTGAATTTTAGTTATCAGAACTCATCTGAGGATCGATCCTTTAATTCATTTCATCATGCATGTCGATTGCGTCACAAGAAAAAAGCCTTGGCTTTGGGAGGCGTTGTAGAAAATAAAGCATTCACCTTGCATATTTTCAAGTAGTGTTTGTCTTTGGAACTAAGTGCTGTTGTCTTCCTAATTTTCCAAGTCTTTTCAGAAACTAATGCATTTACTTTTCTGACAAAAATTTTCCATTAACTTTCCAACCTTGAAATCCTTATTGATATAATTACTTCACTGTTTTTTATTACATGGATTTGAATCTTGATTTGCTATGTTGTGAGGAACTAGTATCTTTTGCTAAACTCAACCCTCGTTGGTAATTATTTCACTGTTTTTTTTTTCATGTCATCATTCTATTTTTGTCTTTTTCTTGGAATAAGGAGTATTGCTAATTTTATAAGCCAAACTTGCTAACTATATAATGAAAAAATAAATAAATAGATATATACTGTTAAAATCTGATTTGAGCATTTCACTAATGTAAACTAACTGTAGACTATGATTAATATATGAATTTGACTAAATCTCAACTGTTGAATTTTTAATCCATGGGTGACTATGAGATGAGGAGAAGAAGAGGAGAGAAAGGATAATGAGATGATCCAAATCCGTGGATATGCAACAACCAATGCCAGCATTGGTTTGAGAGATCCAATGGTTTACATTTGCAATTGCCATGGCTATTGAATCAAGAAGTCAATTTCTGGTCGTTATATTTGTTGGATTGGCTTTGCACTGCACCCATATGCAGAGAATATGAATCCCAATTTGCAGGAGTCTCATACACTTTGTGATTGCCTCTCTAAAAGATATCATTTGATTACTGAAAAGAAATGGATAAAATGAATTAAAAAAATATATTTAAAATTAAAATGATTGTGGAGTAAAAATAAATTAACCATGTTCATAGAAGCGAAGGGTAATTATTTTATAAGATTGAGAATCATTCATAAGATTTGTGGAGTACATGGTGATTCTTATGTTTGTAATATGTGGTATTAGGTTTATCATATTTATTATAAGTGGGAAGGTGATTTAATTCATTTTTATTTTTATTTTTTAATCCATTTCATTCTATTTTCTCCAGCAACCAAATGAGTTCTTAATCTCTGAAGAAATCCAAATGACCCATATCCTGATGTAATCTTGTTTGAGTTTCCGATTTTTTCTTCATGTGGCTGATCAGCATGACTTGGTTTGGTTGTTATGTAGGTGTTTTTATGACATTATTGGTTCAGGTCTATGCAAAGAGTAAAGAAGATTGATAAATTGAGAAAATGGATATAAATAGACCGATCCAATTCATCTGATAAAAGGTTAATAGATCCACAGTTTTCATGATTTAACTTTTTTTTTT
>NW_026555339.1:15549142-15597033 GCF_029017545.1 Prosopis cineraria
AAAAATATCATCTCTCATATGAAGTTAAAAAAATTAAATTAAAAAAAATTTCTCATATGTACACTCAACAGTTAACTCAAATTATTTTAAAAAAATTCTCCATGTATATAATTGGCAACCTAACTCATTTTTAAAAATTCCTCCACGATATATTATGTAGTCACTAAAAAAAATAATATATTGATTATAAGCATGGATCCCCTAAAAGTTATGGATTAAAGACACAAGAATAAAGAAAAAGAAAAAGATGGTTGAAGTTGCAGATCCAAAAATACTACAAAAAGAAGATCTAGAATCAATTATCGAGTCACACAATTTTTTTTTATTTTTTTCCAAGTATTTTTACTCTACCACCCCCGTCTACTAAGTACCAATTTTCTGTCATCGTCATTCGATGTTTGTCCTGTATCATCATCTAGTGTTGATCCACTACCACTGTCTGATGCTGGTCTATCACATCCAACTGGTATGGATCCGCCATCACCATCGTTGTCACCATTTGGATTGATTTGTGATTACCATCTTGGATCCATCTACCTTAATCGTCTAGTGCTAAACGTCACTGTTAATAGGGAATGATTAGTGATGTCATCTAGGTCCAATCCACAACCCTTGGATAACTACAACCCGTCCCATGGTAATTCATAGGCATTGTTTGGGATCAAATAGCTTATGCCGATCAAGACCAGGCCACCAACCCTGATCTAGACTAGACAGCCGACTTTGACTAAGATCGAACTACTGACATCATTTGAGTTGCCTTTTAATTTAATCATAGAATTTAAAATTTGGAAGTTTATTTAAGATCCAAACAAAGAATTTTAGTATTATAATTTAATTGTTTTTGTATTACCCAACCAAAAAATATAGAATTTATTAATTTTAAATGTGAGATTTTAAATCTAATTTCTCAACCCAAATCCACCCATCCAAGTGCAACCTGAATTAGATTTTGATCATACAACTGAGGGAGAGTTTCAAATGAAAGAATCCAATTGAAGTCATCCATAATCAAGAGGGAAATTATATTTAATTATTTAGCCCATTAGTTCTAATTAATAAAATATGTGTTGAGAAAGTAACATATAAAGTCTGGGATAGGGTTTTATCACATTAGATTTGAATACCAAGCATTTATATGAAAAATTAATTATTTAGTATACTAAACTTGCGACAAACATGACCTTTAATTTACATGAATGACCCAAACATTTATACAAGAAAAGGCATAAATGGGAAGATTTTGATAAATTGGAGTAAATGTATGGTAATTGTATATTCTTTGTACGTACACTAATGAATTAGTTGAGTAAGGGGATATGAATTGAATAGCCGCGACTTGACACTAGAGGCGATAATTGGGGATTTTGGGATTCAAATTAATTCCTTGAGCCTAGTATGGATTGATTTGAATAAGAAATGTGTAGATAATTAATGATAACGGTGAGAGGTGTTCCTTGGAATCCCTCAAGGTTTGATTTGTATTAGATAAGGAGTAAGGAAAATTTGGTTTTATTCTCTCATATGCTTGTAAATAATGTGTGTTGTGTGTTTTATCACAACTCTAGAAAATTTAAAATTAGTAATGGACATTTAGGGACGGATTGAAAATAAAGGGATGTGTTTAGATTTCAGTTGGGTAAAACTAATTATAAAAAATTGATTAATATGATTGATTTTGATTATAGTTGATTATGTTATAATATAATTATGTTTGGATGTTATTTTCTAAAATTGATTTTAATAAAATTGAATATGTTTGGATGATTTAGTTAAAATTAATTTTAGTTGTACAAATTGTCATTAAAATATTGCTCTATAAAAATAAAATATTGATAAATTTGTATATAATGTATTTTAAACTCTTTCTTGTAGTACGGTTTGCAATATATACTATATTTTAATTATATATGGCCCTATTCTGGTATGAAGGATTGAGAAGGTGAGATTGAAATTGGCATTGGGTAATACTAAATTTTTATGTTTGGTATGTGATAATGGAGATTGTAATTCCAATCCTAATGGGATTATCTAGTACCACCACCTTTGATAATATTACTGAGATTAATCCATTGAAGACCAAAATGCCCTTGTTCCTATGACAATCCATTCAGATTCACATTGTCGTCTTCTTTCACTGCCATGGGTTCATATCATCCTCGTCAGTTTATCATCTTCTTTCGTTTTCACGAGTTCAGATCATCACTAGGTTCAAGCCTTTTGGAATTCCATTTCCTTCGTCTTCAATTTTGAACCCTGGTTAGTGGCGTCGGAGGAAGTTCCAGGGTCCAGATTTACTACTTCCTTAGCTTAGTGGCGGGGTCGGATTTGTCTTCCTTAGTTCATTGGCGGCGACATGTCTTCGAACCTAGATCCATGAATTGCTTCGAGACTTCGCTAGATGATCCTTCGACTTCGAACTCTATTTCTTTCTTGCCATGGGTTCAGATCTTTGAACCCAGTTCATCTTCATCTTCGACAGATCTAAATTTCTTTTTTGGTTTTTTCTGGTTCAGATCTCCGTTTTTCTGGGTTTTTTCCTGAACCCAGTCGTGAATGTTCATCTTCATCCTCAGCAGCACATAAAATGGTGACGGGGAGAATTGTGTCTTTCCCTTTCTCAATTTTTTCTTTTTTGGCTTCACTTGAGTATTACTTTTTTTTTTTTCAATCCTACCCTGTATCAAATATAATGTTAAAAGTTATTCCACTCCCAATTTCATACCCAATCTTAATTCCATTTCCATACAATTTAATGCTTTGTACTATGCGGGGCCTGTGTGTTTAGGGGTGAGCATCGGTCAGTTCGGTTCGGTTTGGTCCCAAAATGTGCAGAACCGATCGATCGAATAACACTGAAAATAAAACCCGAATCGAACCAAACAAGCCAATCAAACCGAACAAGGACCGAACCGAAATTTGATAATTCGGTTCGGTCGGTTAATTCGGTTTTTCAGTTTCATATTTGGCTATTAAAATTGGGCCTATTTTTTAAATATTAAAACAAACAACACTACAAAATTGGGCCATTTTTTTCTATTCGTTTTTTTTAATATGAGCCCATTTTAATTACACTCATATGACATAAAGCCCAAATATTATAAAGGCATGGATAATCAAATAAACAACCACAAATAAACACCGATGATCAAATAATGGCCTCATAATCCAATCACAACACCTACTAATGAGAGTGACTGACTGAAATGGGGTTTCAAGTGATGTTATTATTTTTTATTCTTTATTAAATAAAAAATAAAAAAAAT
Source organism: Prosopis cineraria (assembly GCF_029017545.1). Classification (NCBI taxonomy): domain Eukaryota; kingdom Viridiplantae; phylum Streptophyta; class Magnoliopsida; order Fabales; family Fabaceae; genus Prosopis; species Prosopis cineraria. Next base: position 15,552,409 of record NW_026555339.1, read on the forward strand.
AAAAATAAAATAATTTATAAATTAAATATAATTTATAAATTAATAAATTATATGTAATTTGGTCGGTTCGATCTATTCGATTTTAAATTTTACTAACCGAATCGAACCGATCAACCGGAATATTTAAAATAAAAAAACTGACTCAAACCGAAAAATCAAATAGACCGAATCAAATAGACAAAATTCGATTCGATTCGGTTCGATTTTCAGTTTCAATTTGATTTTGCTCACCCCTATGTGTGTTCCACAATCAACATTGCATTACCCACGACGCTGGCTCTCTCTCTCTCTCTCCAAGCTAAATGCATGATGCGTACCGCGGGAATTGGAATTAAAGTGCGCGCACATGATTTTACTTAAATAGAAAAATAGATCGGACCACAAACCAGAAATTTTAGAGTCATGATTTTCATGGGATAAACTGGCCGTCTAACAGGTAATATAATAATTAAATAAAAAATAAAATTTTATATGCATATGTGCGTGTGAGAGAGAGAATAAAATATTTTAAAATAATGAAAATATCATTTCCAATTCAAAGTGGTTTGGCAATGACATGTTGTTCGCTATTAAGTGTTATCGCAAGCACACAAGTTATCATAAGTAGTAGATTTTATTAAAAATATTGCTCCCACAAGAATTAAAGCAAAAAAAAAAAGTGAAAAATTTACTATCAGGTTTTGGATTAAGTTGAGCAAAATCAAGTGTAAATTTGTGTAAAATTAATGAAAATTAAATTGAAGAGTGTTTTAAAAACAAAGAAAATTGATGGAACCTAAGATTATCTCTCATCTTTGTATTTTATAAAACTTAATTAAATTCCTTTCAACAGGATTTTTTATGAAAACAGGTGTTAAACCAATATTCTTATTTACTTGAAAAAAAATTCTCAAGTCAAAATCAAATATTTTTGCAAGCACTAAAATTCTAAATATCTTGAAAATGATTAATGAAAACAAATTTGAAGTTCCATTCTTAATTTGACTATATAAAAGGTTAGTAAAATATTTCTCTATTTTACCAACAAAACTATATATTTACCTCTGTAAATTTCAAGTATAACATTATTTTAATCAAGTTTTACATCCAATTAACTCTCTCAAGCATTACCCAAGTGAACGCAACAAACTAAATGATGATTAAACACTTAGAAACATTAAGCAAGGGATAAAATAAATACATACATATATACATGCATACATATATACATATATATCATTAACTATCAAAAGAGATAAATAATTAGGTCTTACTAGATACAAAGGTTCGAAATAATCCTAGAGTAAGAAAACTAATTACTAATGTTCATAAAAGAACTTCAAATAACAAAATGTGGAGCGCCCATATCAGTAAATGAGAGAAAAGGAAAGAGAAATAGAAAAACTGAAGAAAATTGAATCTCTTCAAATTTTCAATCATTGATTCAAACTCCTTCAACAACCCAAAACCCTAATAGAACTAGCCCCAAGAACCTTTGGAGATCATAGAATGCCTTTGGAAGTCCGAGAATTTTGTATATATAACCCTAGCTTTAATTTTGATTCCAAAACGCAAAGTTTCAGTGAATGCTCGGCCTATATCTCTCTCTGGAAACATGTTGGCCACGGCATACAACCTTTTGCCACAACTTAATGCTTTCAGATAGCATTTTGGCTGTGACTTATTGGTTGTTGGCCACGGCCAACATTCCTCTGTATAGGTTTTGCAATGGCCTAACGTTTGCTAGCTGAGGCTTATTTCTCTGTCTCGTTGGTTAAGGTCGAAAAGATTCAGATGAGGCTTAATCCTCACTCTTTGTTCTGTGTTTTTCTTGGTGCAATGACTTCCTAACTCCATCTATACTTTTCAAATAATGCTCCAAAAACTTAAGAAGACAAGTAATTTTGTGAGGTTCAAGTTTAATCTTAACCAAGATAACAATTGTGCACAATTTAGACAAATTTTTGTCATTTTGGCCCAAATAAGATATGTACATTTTTCCTATTACAGTATATGTATAATTAATATGTAAAACTTCATCAAAAAACATATAACATTCTAGGAAAATGCACTAAGATGTTATAGGTAATATCATATTAATTTTAATTTTCTCATTTTTTTCATATGTATGGTTTTTATTTACCTTGTTTTTCTTTTAAATCAAATGCTTTTACTTTCCTCTAAATTTTAATTCATATAATGCTAATAAAAAATCTTGCATTTGAAATTTTATTATAATAATCTAGAGCAAAGTTGATATTAATATTTTTAAATTGAATAAAAAATATATTACTAAAACAGGGGTAAAAGAAAATATAATTCAAAGTGGGCCCATCATTCTGATTTTTGGGTTTACTCTAATTCTGTCAAAATTGCTCAGCTCAGAGTGATCCAAAATGGGCCGATCTCCAAAATTTAATGAGTCAGACCAAACCATTTTTGTACGGGGGTGGTGGTCCAACCAGTCTACCCATTAGGATCTTAAAACAATTTCCTTGGGACCACAATCCTTTCTTACTTTTTTAATCTATATATATAAATAGTCTTATATTTTACGCGCACACATATTTCAATTACTCCCTACTTTCTCTTATATATACATAAATGTATATATGTATATTATTATTTGAAATTAGGTCCGTATAATTTATTTTATTTTAGGTAAATTCTCGCTTTAAAATTATTTTGCTTATAATCTAAATTTCTAATTCTAAAAATATGCTCAATAATTTTTTATTCCACAAATTTTTTTTTGCTTCAAAATTGTCTATAATTAATTTATCACCTAGCAATTGAAATCTAAGATGTTACATGAAATGACATGAATAAATATGGATATAGAAGTACATAATAGAAAATAGGAAGAATTTCAACTAAGAACTAGGGATGTGATTTAATTATTAGTGGGTCCTAAAAAAATCTAAAAATTTAGTTCAATCTAGGAAGACTAAAGTGAAAATAATTTCAACAGTGAAAAGATTAAAGTATCCTATTCACTTGTTAATTTTATTTGAGATGCAAAATTATTAGTTATTAATTTTCTTACTTCACTTATTAATTTACCAATATGAGTTATAAATTACATGAATTAACCTATCAATAATTATACAAGACTTGAATATCAATTGTTCAATGAGTTTGTCAGACAACCAGCAACATCACTGCTATAATTTATAACTCATATTGGTAAATTAACAAGTGAATTGAGAAAACTAATAACTAATGATTCTATGTCTCTGACAAAACTAACAAGTGAATGGTGCTTTCGTCTTTTTATCATTGAAATTATTTTCACTTCAGTCCTCTTGGATTGAACTAAAGTTTCAGATTTTTTTTAGGACCATCTAATAATTAAGTCACATTCATGGTTCTTAGTTGAAATTATGCATAGAACACATATCATATTGTACCGCATCATGTAACCAATATGGACATGTCAAAACAAAAAAAGCATCTTAACCTTTTACAGTTATTAAAATGGGGTGGGTTTCTCTCTACTACCTTTTCACTATAGATCTGAACTGTTCAAATACAATTTGTACTTTTAAAATTATCAAATCTAAGCAACCAAGTTCAATTTAATAGTTTAGATCTACGATAATCCCACCTGTGCCCTCCTCTCAAAGGAGGAAAGCCAATTTCTACTAAAATATACATTGATTTTAACTTCCTTGTCTCTCCGGTATCATGAAATTCAAATATTTGTTGAATGGTTTAAATTTTCTTAATTTATTATCATAATATTTAATACTTTCTTGAAAAAGTTGACCATTTATATATGATCTACATATCTTTCTAGTTTTATTTATAGAGTGAAGAGAGAAGCTTACTTTTTATCCTATTTATAATCACATAATTAAATTTTTATCAAAAATTTTTTCTTTTACCTTCCATTGAATGTTGGAGAGAGAAAAATACACTATTAAATATATATATATATATATATATAGGGATAAAGTTAAAAACTTATTAAATTTTTAAATAAAATTTATAATTTTTATGTTTTTTATTTTAATAAAATATATTAAAAATGATTTATAAATTAAGAGAAGAGGGGTATGCGATTGATCATTGTCGTATGCACGGTGCCAATTGAGAGCCAAGCCTGGGTCCCATATCTTCGGACGATAATTTATTAGCTTTGTCCCTCTATTTGATTCCTATAAAGTTACTCTTCTATCACAAACTGAAATAATTCGCCGGTTCAATTAATACGTGTTTTCTCCAATGACGAAGTTTTCACTCCAACCCATCGTTGCTTTTCTCGCAGTGAGCTTCAACTTTTTCCCCCTTTTCCGAAGAAACTCATGCGAATGAATATTTATATTTATATATATTATATATTCCCTCTAGTACAAACTATAAGCAGCTTTTAAAAAAAATCTACATATCAATAAAGTCCTCATTCCCAAAAGAATATATACTGTTTTTTTTACCCCTACTTTAAAATATTAAAGCACTTCATGATGAGTAAGAGATACACTCATACAAATGTCTAGGTTAATAAATACAAGGGTTAAAATGGTAGAATTTTTTTTTACATGTACTAAGTTGCTTATATTTTGAATCGAAGTTAGCTAAGGAAAATGCTTATCTTTTGAACTGGAGGGAGTATGAATGTCTGAAATTGCAGGTTGCATTGGTGGCAATGCATGCTGCCTTACCTCGGGAACTTTACTGGAAATCCAAGCTTCCCACTACTCCCATTCCTAAATCTATCACAGATCTCCTCCACTCATTTGGTCAGTATTGTACCTTTCATAAGTGCTTCTTCTACGAATTTCAAAATTCACTTGACAAATACAGTTAATTTCTTTTAAGTGCTCATAGTTAAAGTTAATTCTGGCAAGTCAGTTGACACCACCACCGTCCCTGATAGTAAGATCAAAGACCGACTTAAAGATGACTTTGACTATTTTTATAATCGCTCTGAAACCAAACTCCATAATAACCCCAACACAGCACTCTTCTTCTTGGAAAAGGATTTGAGACCTGGTCACAAAATGAACTTTCTTTTCTCCAAAACTTCCAACCAAGCATCCTTTTTGCCTCGTGAAGTAGCAAAATTAGTAGATGTTGAGATTATGAAGGAAACAAATCAAAGTTGTAAGGAGTCAGGGATTAAAGGAGTGGACAAACATCCATGGTTGATTTTATCACTTCCACGCTTGGGAGAATCGTGGAAACTTTGTCTACGGAGGTGAAGTTATTATTTTAATAAGTATTTAATTTATTCAAGTTCTTATCAAATATTAAATATTTTTAGGGATTTTTTTAATTGATATTTTTCCTTTTTAAAATTGTCTAAACCATTTGTAGAAAATGATGCATTCACTTTTGGTAATGATGCAAAGTTCCCTTTAGTACAATTTAATGTGTGTCACGGCACAAGGAAAAATCGTTGCACAAGTTATTCATACGTTTTCAATTATTCCAAGACAAGTGGAGAGCAATATCAGTGTTCATATTAGTAGCTGAGCAAATTATTTTCTGATTTTTAGGTTAAGTAATATTGTAGATACTAAACTCATTTATTATGTAAATTGTTCCATCAACTTTTAAAAATGATACAATTTGACCATCGCCGTTGACAAAGTTAACTATGATCATCTGATTAGAAAGTGATAGAGAAGGACTTAAAAAATTATATAAAAGGATAAAAAAATTACAACAAATAATCCAAAAATTACAAGCAAGTACCCAAAAAATTATAGGAAAGGACTCAAAAATTGTTGGGTTATTTTATATAATTTTTGAGATCTTTTCTTTCATTTTCTAATCAATTAACAGTCAAAATTAACTTTTGTTAATAACAAATGTCAGATTGTACCATTTTTAAGAGTTGAGGAATTAATTTACATAATAAATACGTTTAGGTTTTATGATAATATTGGATCTAAAGTTCATGAAATAATTTATTCATTTATATTTATCTTTGATCCTTTACTTTGTAATGGAAAGATATATCATACATTTCAATTTCACACCCGTTAAGGAAAAATCATAAACATCAATTAACATTAATTACACAAAAAATTTTCTAGTCAAGTGAAATAGAAATAGACGATCCATTTTTGTTGGAACTGCATTAAGATGATTTCCAAATTGCAAAATTTATCTATAACATGTGAACCCCGCGAAAGCCTTGTAAAATTATTTGTGTGTGTATATATATATATATTTATCAAATTAATAAGTAACACTACTAAAATAACAAATAATCATTCAAGAATAATTGCTTTAGGTGGCTAAATGAGGGTTCCCATAACTCTTTAGCTACCTAAAACCTTAGGTCACCAAGTCGTTTAATAGCTTTGGTGACCATTTGTTGATGACTCTTGTCGGTGGCAGGGGCTTTGACGACTGTTCAATGGCTAGCACCAGTGACATTGAGGGTTTCTTTTTCTTTTTTTCTTTTTGAACTTCAGGGGCAATTTGATCTTTTAACTTAAAAAATTAATATCAATTAAGGATCAAGGGACTATAGTGCAATTTTGAAATCCATTAATCCTTGATTGGTATTAATTTTGCTCAGTGGTTCATGATTGCTATTTTCCCCTTTAATTGCTAATTGATTAGAAAATGACCAAAAAAATTATAATAAAGAACAAAAAATTATAGTAAAGATCCAAAAATTACATACAAGGAGACTTAAAAAATTACAAAAAATGATTAAAAGAGTTTATTTACCTTTTCTTTAATTTTTAAGGTTTTTTTAATCATTTTTTAGTTAACTATAATAGTGAAAATAAACTTTTGTTAATGACAAACATTGTTGAAAAAATGAATTTAAGATTCCTAGTCTCCCAAACTTATAGTTTAGGGATCAATTTATTATTTTACCCAAAAATAAAATACAATAATAAAGAAATATAAAATAATTAATATTTTATAAAAAAGTTTAAAAGAAATGGAAGAATTACATTGAAGTCCCATACAAGAAAATTAATTATGGCAATATCCATTAACAACTAAAATAAACTGCATTGACAACACAACCAATTGTTAATGTAATTTAGCTCAATTGTCAGTAGATCTTTTAGTAATTAATTTTTTTTTATGTGAGATCTTATTGTAATTCTCCCAAAAGATAAAAAAACTCCTCCACGTCGGGCTGGCAGCTAGGGTTGCTTATTTTGTCCTTTTTGCTCCCTATTCTATAAATTTGTATATTTGTCCATATGATAGCGAAACTGTAATTAGGCAAGAAAGAACCACCAATGTTCGTTAATTATTTTGTGTCATTATTTTCTTTATTTATGGGTCATTTATATGATAATGTGAACAAAATTCCACATGGCGTTAAAGAAGAAAAAGAAAAAGAAATCGATCTTTTTTTTAGTAAGATAAAATATCGAAGATAAAAAAAATCCTTAAATCCAATTAATAGCATGTATTTTTTTTTAATCACAACTTTCTCGTATCTTGCTTTTAAAAAATTGATGAAAAATGATTATTAAAAAATTGGAATTAACCAACGGACAAAGATATTCATAAGATATTGAATAATAATTAAGGATTATTTTTGGGCATAAAAATGTAATTTTTTTTCAAATAATTACAAATAATAAGAAAAAATAATAAATAAATCCTTCCGAAATAGAGACATGACAACTAAATTCCACCTCTGATATATACTTGAACTAGAGCGACAAAAATTAATTTAATATGAACTTTTGAAAATACTTTTTTGTTTTCTACCTATTATTTTTTTAAAAAGTATCATCCAGGATTATAATAATATTATTATTGAAATTTTAAATTTATAGTCAAATCATTTGTCAATTATAGATGTAACTGACGTCATATTAATAAAATTAAAAAAAATCTAATTTAGTGAAAAATTTTCAGTATGTTGATAATTTAGATAATATATATATAATTTAAATAATCAAAACAACTTTTCCTTGGGATACCCAAGCACATATTGTTTTACAGCAACATGATTTTTCTTAAAAACTAGATACATTTTTATTAAAAAATAATAAAGGAAATAATTATATATATATATATAATTTTAATTTCATTAAAAAATTGGATAATTCAAACATTATTTGTGAAAATGTTTGTATTCGTTTTGAAAATATTTATTTATCAATTTTGAAAATAGAAAAACAAGTTAATTCTAAAAAGTCTATTCAAGAAAAAAAAATATACACACTCGTCTATCTTTAATTTAATTTATATCTTATATTTAAATTAAATAAATTATAAATTTAAAAATAATTTTATTTTAATAAAATATTATGGCATTAGTTCAAACACAATAATAAACTAACAAAGGTATTTCTTTAATAATGTATTATGGCGTATCTATATTCCGTATAACAGACTCCAATAGTCAATTTTATTACGTCTCTAGTTCCTTATGTAATAAACATCATATCATAAATTCATAATTGATATTTTAGTATATTTTCAGAATTGACACTAAATATTTATTATCCTGAAATAGATATTGTAACATCAAATCACATTGCGTACTGTAGTTTCTTTCATGGACCTCGAGCCATTAGAAAAGTCTTGCCAGAGGAACACGGCAACGTGGTTTGAAGTTTGAACGAGCACAGGAAGACTTGAGCTGACTTCGGTGATTAATGATTTTATTTTTATATTTATAAAATCAATCAAGAAAAATATAATACAATAATAAAGCAAATATAAATAATCAATATTTTATTTTAAAAAAATTCTCCACGTCGAGCTTGTAACTACGGTTGCTTATTTTGTCCTTTTTATCCTTTTTTTTTTTTGTGGCCAAAATGTCCTTTTCTTCTCCCAGTTCTATAACTTTGTAAATTTAGCGAAGACTTTGTAGTTAGTAAGAAAGTGAGGGCTTTGTTAGGACAGGGGTTGGTTAAGTTGTATCTATCTGTTCTTTAGTTTTGTTTTATCTTTTGTTTTGTAGGTTGCACTATAGGTTTTATTGTTTTCTCGTATCTGATTAGTGAGTGTAGTATTTTTTTATATTAATAAAATTGACTTCTTTTTGTTCCAAAAAAAAAAAAGAAAGAAAGAACTCCCAAGGTTCGTTAATTATTTCTCTGTCATTGTTGTCTTTATTCATGAGTCATTGACAAGATAGTTTCTAGAAAATTCCACGTGCTGGTTAAAAGGGAAAAAAGAAAAGAAATGCATCGTTTTTAGCTGGTAAGCTAAAATATCAAAGATAAAAAAAATATAATCCTTAAATCCAATTAATATATATCATGTATTTCTTTTTAATCACAACTTTCTCATCTCATTGATGAAAAAGATTAAAGTTATCATTTCAGTATTTTTAAGTTCGTTGGGACTCGTGTTTTTAGTCTTCTTTTTTTAAACAAATCGTCGAAATCATTTTGTGGAAAATGATGCATTCACTCTTTGTAACCATGTGAGATTCCTTTAATGCAATTCCATGTGCATCACATCACAAGGAAAAGTCTTTGTACAAGTTGTTCAAGTGATAAGAAATAGAAGCCATCCATTTTGGTAGGAACTTAATGCATTACAATGATTTTCAAATTGCAAAATTTAATATGTGAACCGACCTGCGAAAACTTGTAAAGAGTTCAACTTATCAAATTGCAAACTTAAAAGATATCTTTCAACATTATTCCATCCTTCAGGTTCATATTTTCTTCCTTTCTTCACTTTTAGATTTATTCAATGAAAATGAATTACTTTGTTATTTCGTTTATTTTTATTAACGTGGACAAAGTTATTTCCTATCTGTGAAATTCCTTGAAATATTCAAGGACGAGAAATAATATATCCAATAAAGGTCCTTTATACCTAATTTGATTTAATATACATAATGGGTGAATCTTGCGATATCGTTTTCTTGGCCACACTGTTGGAGTTAACGCTAGAACACTGAATTGGGCTAATGCAGAAACACGAAATGTTTTTTTTTTTAAGCGGTTTACTGTTGGACCGGCCCGGTCCAAGCCTTAAAATACTCTCTTGGGTGCTCATGTTTAACGGTTGATTCAAATATAAAAATTTAATGTGTCATGCCCAGCTTTTTTTAATGCTAACTAATGGAGAATTTCAGGAATAAAGAGATAGATAATGATATTAGTCAAAGATGGAGGAATATGAGAAATGATTATTAGAAGATATTGTAATTAATCATTGGACAAAGATATCTGTAGAAAAAATTGAATAATAATTAATAATTATTTTTGTGGCATAAAGAAAATGTAACTTTTTCTAAATAATGACAAATAATAATTGGGAATCAAAATTTGATTCAAGAAAGAAGAAAATGAAATATGAAGGAAATAAATATTTGAAAGAATTATGTTAATGCTAGTGATTAGAAAATATCCAAAAGAATTAATTGCAAGCCTTTTTGACCAATAATAATTATAAGACTTGAAATGCTAGCGATTTTTGGAAATATCATTTCTCCTATAAGACTCTAAAATAAAAATCAATATAGCCCATTTTTGAGTCCATGGGCAAGAGGGCTTTTTCCCAATGCTGAATGGATATTGTTGGTCTTGGACTTGTATTGTTGGGTTAATTGATTTTCGTTATATTGTGGTTTGGGTTCGGTTAGCGGAGAACGAAAGGAAGACTTCTCATTTTAATCAACCCACTCCCTTCTTTCTCCATTTTTTGGATAAAGAGCGTGAGTTTAGAGAGAGTCTGTGTTCTGTGTAGACATGGCATGGAAGAAAGTTTAGAGAGAGGGAGAGGGTTTAGCTATCCATACAGCTAGCGATGGAAAATGGGCAAGGCCAACCCATATAGGTATGGCCCTTGTGAGTTCAACTTATATGAGTTCAAATCTATAAGTCTAATTACTTCAAATTAATCATTTTTGAAACCTAGTTTTTATTCAAAAGGCTCGAGATTGAGTCTATAAGTTCATTTTATTTCCATTTTTTGAAATTTTTTAAATTAAATTTTTTGATTATAAAATTTCATATTTTAAAATTTAAATTATAATTTTCAAAATTAAAAATAAATAATAAAAATTTTAATTTTAAATTATAAACGTATATTCTTAAATTTAAATTTAATTTAAAATATTTTTTATTTTAGGAGTAAAATAAAAACGGGTCTAAAAAGGCCACTTGAATCTAAATCCTATTTTTTCAGGACTTATCAAGGTTGGCTTCAAAACCTAATTTCCTAAAAAAAAATTGTAATCTTTTTAAGCCTGAACTTTATAAAAACATAATCAAATAAAAATTCCAGTACATATGAGGGCCAGTTTCTGAGCAGTAGAGCCATTTTTACACATTTTCCAATTGTTCCTTACCAGCTTTTTAAATTTATAAAAGAAAACAATCAAATTACCAAGTTAATGAGATTATTCAAATTTTGGATTTATTATTATTATTAATTTTAATTAAGAGCATCAGACATTCAATGCTTTGTTGATAATTATTCTAGATGTGTTGTTAATCTAAAAAAAGTGTTTGCATTTGTTCATCCATCAAACTTTATCCTCCTTATTACAATGTATATGACAAATGTATGTGGTCTATAAAATTTGTTAATATGGGATCTACTTTGAAAATTCTTTAAGGATGATGACTGTACAAACCTTTATTCACGGCACATCAATTCATCTATTCATATCATACAATATCATTCGCTGAATTTATTATTCTGCATGAATCTCAATTTTTTTTTAATTTATGCGTATATGTACGTATATATAAAAGTGGAGGTACTTGGAGATAATTCAAGTGAGATGAAGTCTGAGTAATGCAAATAAGTTTTATTTTCAGTTTTTGCGGTTTGTGTCAATATTTAAATATAAAATAGAGTAAAGTGATAGATTATTTAGCAGTTATGGGGTATATTTAAATCATTAAATATTAACACAACTTTTTCTTTTTCCTTCTATACGGTGTTATTTACTTTGAAATTTGAATGAGTGAATTAAAATGATTCAAAATTTAATACATTCCGTGCTTTTCACGTGGGTCACATAAAGTCTTAAACATCTATCTTGTAAGTACATGCATTCAAATGATTCCTTCAACTTTCCGTTAGTTTTAGAAAATGACAAAAAATGACTTAAAAAATTACATAAAACAACCAAAGAATTATAACGAAGAATTCAAAAAATTATAGATAATGATCCAAAAATTACATAAAGGATCAGAGTATTTGTTTGATCATTTTCTATAATTTTTTAGATTCTTTATGGTTATTTTTTTGGTGAACTAATTGTAAAAATTAACTTTTATAAATGACAAGTGTCAAATTGTACTGTTTTTAAAAGTTTAAAAAAAATTAAAATAAAAAATAAGTTTAGGATCTATGATACTACTGATCCTAAAGTTGACGGGTAACTTGCTTAATCATATATAATAACAGTAACATAGGAGTCAATCAAATCATTGATTAAGTTGTTAAGAAAAATTTGATAAGGAGATCTTTTAACAAATTATAGGCAAAATATTAGGACCATTAATTTTCTATAACTTAGATATCTCATATATATTTCTATACCGTGTTATGTACTTTTAATTAGTGAATGAGATTATAATGAACAATCTTCACAAAATATTTTCCAAGTCATCAATTAAAAACAAGACATATTTTTCAAGTCAACTGAAAATTAAATTGAAGTTATTCATTTGTTGTATTTGATATTTATATTAATAGCAAAGACTTTGAAGTCAAGTAAAAGTTGTTAATTTTATATGGGCAATAATAACCTTATTATTTATAAAAATATTTATATAATGAAATTTAATACTTTAACATATTATATATATAATAATAATAATAATTTCTATCATAAATTATTGATTAAACAAAAACATAATTAATTATTTTTTCCAATACTGACAAAAATTATTTTATCCAATTTAAAATTTTATTTATTAAATTATTAAATATATAATAATCTTAAAATTTTAAACTACAACCAAATATAAGGTATTTAATTAAAAATTACCTGAAAATTTAGAATTAAAATTTGTCTAATTAATCTAAAAATTAAATATATTGCTTGAATGACAACAGTCCATGATCAAAATGTAATTACACTACAAATATCATGATAAAAATGGAGGGAAGCAAGAGGCATCAACAAAAAAATTATTGGGTAAATATAAAAATAAAATTTTTTTCTTCAAAATCTCCTTACATTTGAAAAAAAAAAAGTTAGAAATAAAAATATGTAAGTTTCACATGTTATTTTCCTTTCACTTTCCTCCTCCTTCACTTTTGTCTCAGTAGTCAAGTAGGGAAAATGCTATTTTTTTTCCACTTTTTCCTCCCACTTTTCTCTACTCTCTCACTTTTCTCTCCTTCTAAACATAGAATAGTTATTTTCAAATTAATATAATTAAACAAATTTTCTTTATATTTTGTTTTGAAGTTTTTTGAAGTGATTTAGAAAACAGCTTTAAAAAAAATTGGAAACAAAATAAAAAACATCCAAAATTTCTAATTAGTTTTAATATTTTTTTGAAGAAAATCCCTATATATAGTTAAAGGGTAAAGGTGCAAATTTGGCCATATACTATTTTTCTAGGAGTATTTGGTAGCTTTAACTATTAGGTGGTATGAAATAAATTATAAACTTTAAAAAATAGAGCATTTAATAGCCTGTTGTTAACTTTAGTTGACAGACATTACACAATGACACATGGCACTCTTTGAACACTTCACATCAGCTTGAAAGAAGCAAATTTAGCTACGAACTATTTTTTGAGGAGCATTGGGTAGCCTCAATTGTAAAAAATAGAACATCCAACTCCATCCCATCAATTTTGACCAAACACTATTTATTTTTAAACTTATAAGACCCACAATACATCAGTCTTTTTAATTTTCTTGCCTTAATTCTTAGTCTTAGGTCGAGAAGAAGTTTTTATCTGAAGATAGTCACAATGGTGATGCCAATGAAGTAGAAGCTTAACCCTTAGAATACTATGTATAGGAGAAGCTTCATTTTAGCTTAATTTGGCCATGAATTATTTCTTTTACTTTGTTAGCATCATTTTCGTGAATGTCTTCAAATAAAAACTTTTTAAACATCTTCTTGAATTGAGACTGAGAACGAAAGTGAGAAAATTGAAGAGATTAATTCATTGTGAATCTCATAATCCTAAAAATAAATGGTGTTTTGGTCAAAATTAATGAGATGACGTTGGATGATGGTCCATTTTTTATAATTGAGGCTACCCAATGCTTCTCGACAAATAGTTAATTGCTAAATTTACACTTTTACACATGCTGATACGGAGTGCTTATGGAGTGCCACGTGTTATTGTGGCCGCCACATAATATTCGTCAACTAAAATTAATAGTGAGCTATTGCATGCTCCATTTTTAAAAGTTTATGATTTATTTTGCACCACTTAATAGTTTGTGCTACTGGATGCTCTTGAAAAAAATAGTCTATGATTAAATTTGCACCTTTAGTTAAATAAAAGTTATAGGGTTAACCCTTAGGATCAATAATAATATTGTAAAGGTAGATATGCATCTGATGCATGACAATAGTTTCTGTCATGTTTGATTGACCATTTTGCTTATGTAGAATTCTTTCTTTTCCATAGAAGTAGCAATGTATATAACATGCCGTAATTCTTGTATCAAAATAAAAGTGAAATATATATATATATATATATATCATCGAAATCAATAAATATTCCATTTCATTTTCATACTTGGCTGAATAAAAATAATATGAGAATGGAAAAAGTGTGATCAAATGACAATAATACCCTTGATATAAGAATATAATAAAATTTTCATTTTCTTTTCTTAATTTTTTTAAATAGGAAGAATGTGTTTAGTTTTTAAATATAAGATAATATCACATATCTTTAAATTATAAAAGACAATCCTCTCATATCATTAATTAAAAAAATTAAACTTAATAAAAACTGCATGACGCACGATGTCTTTTTGGGGCCATTTGGATCTGTTATAATTGACGAAGTAGATATAAACCACTCAGATTGATTGGAAAATGATAGAATCCGAATCCCAAAATTTGCTTTTGCCCCTCATTATAAGTTGTAACAAAGCTGGCATGGACAAGTCATTTTAGTCTTCCACTCTTCATTTTGCCTTTTTTTTTTTTGTCCAAATCGTCGTAGAAAATAACGCATTCATTTTTTGGAGCCATGTGTGGTTTCTTTTAATGCATTTCCATGTCTATATCACATCACAAAGAAAAGTTTTTGTAGTTGTTCATAGTTTTCCAATTATTCCAAGTCAAGTTTGGGAAAAAAACAATCAGTGTTCATTTTTTCTCCCAATTTCAGTGCACGTCTGGCGCTATCGAGTCATCAACGCGATTATTACAAGTCAAACACGGGTCATTAACGTTTGAGTATTTGACCAAATAAAATTATTTTGAATATTCTAAGCTCATCTCAAGATATCAAACTTTAAAATAGAGTAAACTATCATCATTCAATTTTGTTATTCTTTATTGATTTTTAAGTAAATAATGACTTGAATGACAATGGGATCGATCATCCCAATCGAGGGATATACTTGAATGGCAACGAAAAGTCTAGCTTTTAAGTTTTGCTCCGATTTTTTTTTTTTGTTTTTGCCCGGTGCTTAAGTTCGATTATACTAATCAGTTCGACATGAAAATCAATATATGCTTTTGTTAGTAGCGTGTGTGGATTTGGATCAAATCCACAATTTTTATGGGTGTGTTTTTCACTTTAATCCAATGAACAAATAGTTGATGAGAAGTAGAAGAGACATCATGTCTTAATTCAAAATTTCAAAACTTATGTGTATAGATTGTTTCACTTTACTTTATTATATATTAATTATTAAGTCTAAATTTATATGTCTAATGTGGGACCTCTCACATCAACAGCTCACGTTTGGACATTTATATTCTACTAGACCCCTAACTGTATCTTATATTTGAGAATGGATGGAGTAGTTTTTTTTTTCCTTTTTATTATACAGATCTATGTAGGGTATACCTTTTGCAAATAAAATAGGGAACGTGTGAAAAAATTATCAATTAATGGTGTGAATAGTTGAGGTAACATAATGACTATGAATGTGGATTTTGAAAGAAGCGACAGTCTCGAAGTTTAAAGTAAATCTTAAGAAACCAAAACAAAATAACATGAGTTATTGTATGTGTTATGCTAGCGCTTTGTTGCCTAACTATTTGCGGACTTATTCTTCAGTATATTACAAGAATTAAATAAATAATAACATATAAATGCTTGGACTTTATAGTCTTTATTATTGGACTCATTCTATGCCTCATGTATATGATTGTGTCAGGCTAATTTTGCACTGTGTGCGTGTGTGTACGAGCGCAAAGGAAATGAAAAACATAACCAAAGAAAAATTCCATTACATATGATGGCCGGTTTCAAAGCAGTAGAACCAATTTTACACATTTTCCAATTGTTTCTCACCAGCTTTTTAAATTTATAAGAAATAATCAAATTACCAAGTTAATGAGATTATTCAAATTTTAGATTTATTGTTGTTGTTGTTGTTATTAATTATGGTTTAGAGTATCATGACATTCAATGCTTCGTTGATAACTATTCTAGATATGATGTCGTTAATTTAATTATATTTGAAACAAAAAAAAAGTCTTTGCATTTGCTCATCCATCAAACCTAATCCTCAATATTACAATGTGTATGACAAATAAGGTCAATAAAATTTGTTAATGTGGGACCTATTTTGTATGTTCTTTATAGGATGACTACTCTACAAACCTTTTCTCACGGCACATCATTTCATCTATGCATACCATAAAATGTTATTCATTAACTTTTTTATAATATAAGAAGTAGGTTTCATCAACTGCAGATAATATCTCCACCGAGGCATTAAGGGCAAAGTCATTGAATTTTCAAGAATATATATATATACATCATATTTGGATAATTTACAATTAAATATTCAATATTAACAAAATAATGTTTATGTTTTTACAATACATAATCCAATCTTTGACTATCAGAAGATCAGAAGTTGAAATTCCAACGAATGCTATTACATAGTGAGATGTAGAAGCCATCCTCCCTATTATTTTCATTTGAGCTTTGATGTTATTGGGATGCTCCACTAGCCAGTACAAAATGTCACACTCGAACCATTTTATACTCTTACACAAATAAGCAAAGTTCAAAAATGTAAAGTCTTAATATTTACAAGTATAGGTTCAAATATGCACAAGTAAAAGTCCATATCTTGACAAGTAAAGGTTCAGAGTTGAAGTGCTCCCAAAGTTCATAAATTTGCAACTTAAAGTCCAAATATTCATAAACATAGGTTCAGCAATTCACAAATTCAAAGTTTAGATCTAAAATTTCTGAATTTAGATATTCACAACTTAGTGATGGCAAGTTCTAGTTTTTGTAGCTCTTGTAGCAGTTCCCATAAATTCTAGAAATCCTGGAAACATTTATTTCAAAATAAAACTTACAAGGAAACTTGAGTTTTAGAAGTTTGATGCTAAGGAGCTCAACAGTGCTCATCTCGAAACAATGGCTATTGATTTAGGAAGAGTGATATGCAAAAGTTGTTTGGGGACAATAGTAAAGGCAGCGAGATCAAGATGTGCAGAACCTAGCTCTTGTATGTTAGCTCATTGTAAGATGGAGATTGAGAAGATGAAGGAGGGAATGGAAGAATTGGGAAATTGTGATGCAATGCTATGAGGTGGAAGAGGAAGATAAAGAGGAAAATCAAAGAGAGAAGGAAGAGAGAGGAAGAGGAGAGGATGAAGAAGATCAGATTGTACTTGGTTTGTTTTGAGAGAGGCAAAATTATACTTTTGCTTTCAACACAAATTATAATAAGGACCTTTAAGCCTGCAGTGCATTATTAGAAAGCTCAAAGTACAATTTTATATGTTTTGAAGGTCTTGATCGATTTTTACTAAGTATTTTGTCAGGGTGGGGCCCAAAGGGTGGCGCACAATATAATTCACCGGTCCTCATCCTCTCTTGTCGTGGCCGAAACCTATCATAAGCAGTTGCGAAGAAATTGTAAAATTACTCACATTATTTATAATTTAGGGGATTTCTTTTAAATTTTTTAATGCATGTATGGATGAATTTTAAACAACATTCAATATGAAAATAATAATTAATAATCAATAAATATTATTTTATGATATATTAATAAACTCTTTTATTTTTTGATACAACTCTTTTATTCTTTAAATACTTTGTATGAATATTTTTGCTTACTCTTATTCATCATAAAATATTGATTTCATGTTTTCATAAAAAAAAATGCATATATATGTTCATCCTGGGGGAAATATCTAGCTGGCGAATGATTTAAATGTTATTATTCAAATAATATTTTAATTTTTAAAAATTGTAGACCACTCATAGATGATCTATGGTATCCGAATCGTCAGGATATTTATGATAATGGCTGTATTGACATCCAGGACTGGAGCCGTCTGAAGAGCATTTTCCTTTCCCTCTTTATAAACTTCCTCTCAGTTCCTTTTCATTATCATCGATCCATATCATTTGCAATTTCTCCAATAATGAAGTTTTTACTCCTACTCATCGATGTATTATTTCTTAATAACCTTTCCTGTTATCATCTTTTTTGGGTCCTATATACTAAACTAATTTCACTACATATTGACATGTTACAAATGCAATAATTTCAGGTTGCATTGGTAGCAACACATGCTGCTTTACCTCCTGAACTTTACTGGAAGTCCATGCTTCCCGCCACTTCCATGCCTAAATTCATCTCAGAACTCCTCCACTCAACAGGTTAGTGTTATGCGCGCGCGTGTGCACTATCTTGGGACTTAGTTATTCATGGCTTGTACGTAGGATGAACTTTGTAACTTTCATTACGTTCCATTAACATGTGCTATAAGTTATTGTTGGTAAGCCAGGGGATAACACAACCATCCATCTTAGAGGTAACAGTACTCTTCATCGGCCAACTTTCATTTATGCTAACTCCGACAACGAAGAACTCCATAATATCCCAAACACAACTCTCTTCTTCTTGGAAGAGGACATGAAGCCTGGTCACAAAATGAACTTTCACTTCACACAGACCTCCAACCAGTCCTCCTTGCTTCCTCATGAAGTCGTGAAATCTGTTCCCTTTTCTTCAAGCAAGGTACCGTACGTAGGATTCATTCTATTTAGTCCTGCTATCTCTACCATCCGTGATATTTACAAGAGAGCTTACTGTCACGGGGCTAGTCACGAAACGTGACATTACACATGCTATTAGGCTACAAGGCTATTGGCTACGTAAGATTCATTATTCTTTAATTATCACACATGTTATTGACGTAATTATATGATTCATTACTAGCAGGTGGCTCAGATATTGAAAGAATTTTCTGTGAAGCCTGGGTCAACAGAAGCCAAGGTTTTGAAAGAAACTATTGAAATGTGTGAGAAGCCAGGGGTTAAAGGAGAGGAGAAGTACTGTGCAACGTCGTTAGAATCCATGGTTGATTTTATCACTTTGAAGCTTGGGAAGAACGTGGAAGCTTTGTCTACAGAGGTGATGAAGAAGGAGACAAAGAAGCAAGAATACACAATAACGCTAGGAGCGAAGAAGGTCGGAGAGGCAAAAGTGGTGGTGTGCCACAAGCTCAACTACATCTATGCTTTGTTTTATTGTCACAAAACAGAGACCACAATTGCTTATACGGTGCCTTTGGTGGGGGCTGATGGGACTGAAGTAAAAGCAGTGTCTCTATGTCACACAGACACATCAGAGTGGAACCCTAAGCATTTGGCCTTCCAAGTGCTAAAAGTGAAGCCCGGGAGTGTTCTTGTGTGTCACTTCCTTCCTCAAGACAATGTTGTTTGGGTTCTCTCCCATAAGTAATTTAATGACTTTACTATAAAGAAATGTATAGAGTAGTAGCTAAGAACTCTTTCTCTCTCCTCACTGAATGAAATATCTTTATGGCCTTTCTTGTTTTGTTTGTGATTCCCAATATAAAACTACTCCCATTGGTCGTTTCTATAAGAAACTAACAACTTTACATAAGTCTGTTAAAATTAGTTATTTCTTGTAAAATTTCAAAATTACCCTCAATATAAGACATTAATGATAGGTTTTTTTTTAAAAAAAAGATATGTATCTTTATTATTCATATATATAATTGATGTAATTATGATTCACTTCCAGCAGATGCCTAAGATATTGAAAGAGCATTCTCTCTTGAAGAAATTCTTGTGTGAACGAAGAACACCATGTTGTTCTTACTCCATTCAATAAAAATATATTATTTAAATTACTATTAATATAAATTGATTCTATTATTAATAATAGCAGAAATAAAAAATGCAATAAATTAAAAAGCCATTTCATTCTAAAAAATAAAATAATTAAAAATAATCATACATAATATTTTATTTAATTGAATTGATGTAACTTAATCAGAGAGAATAAGGTAGTGCATCAAATACATGTAAAAATTTCTCTCTCATGTGCCGTACTAATTCCTTTCTCGAGACATCGTACCATTCCTTAGGTTCCCAAACAAGACTAGGCATAATTCTCCACCGTATGTTTGACTACACCTGAATAAGAGAGCGAGTAACATATCTCTTGTTTGTGTTCTGATCATCTAACGTAGGGTATCAGTGTCCGAAACCTGACCCATTTGGATATACATTAAAAAAGTTAATTATAGTCATCCATGCTGTCGACTAGCTCTCTGATTCTCCATGAACAATCACACTGCTTTGGATCCCAACTTTGTCTTTGCTGCTCCAGCAAATCTAAACAAAACCCTGGACCCTCCTGTTTCAAAAGAAGAAGCTGATTTACTGAACAGGAATGCCACAAAACCAGACGAAGAAATAGTGGATAAAGGACAAGAACTTGCTCAAACTACTCTGATTCTAAATCAGCTTATGGACAGTCATGCAACAGGTAAAGAAACAACACCTATCAGTGTTCAACCAATGGAAATACAAACTGGAAAAGATCAAGAGCAGGAAGCTTATGCAAACAAAGTTCACATGATCTAAGGAATTAAAGCCTTCAAAGCTCCTATATCATACAAAGACTCACTTATTGGTTACAATGGATGTTATGGGAACAATGAAGCCAGAGGCACCAACTACATAAATGAAACTCTTGCTAAGGAATTGGATGAAGAGTGGAACCCATCTGAAACTATAAAAAAGCTAATGGAGAGATTTCCTATGGTGCCAATCTCAGATCTTGAATGGAAGAATATCTGTATACCTTGGATGGATGCTTTGGTTATCAACACACTTGGTATACAATTCCATCCAAGATCACTTAAACCCAGACTAGCAAAGATGTGGAATTTAAAAGACTTTGAATCGATTGATTTAGTTAACAATTATTACATTGTTTGCATGAAAAATACTTACATTGTTTGCATGAAAAATACTGAGGCTTATGTGAGAATTCTCAATGGTGGACCATGGACTATGTTTTATCACTACATTCTGGTCTAACGATGGACTTCTCAATTCAATCCAAACACCAACTCCCTGAGCAAAGTGGCTCTATGGGTTCAATTATCAAATATCCCAATCTAGTATTATGAAAAGTAAATTTTGTGGAGAATGGAAAATTGCACTGACAAAACTCTAAAAGTTAGTGCTAATACTCTTGCAGAAGCCAAGACTAAAGATTCAACGGGAAAAATGAAAAGGGGGGAAATTTGCCAGAATCAGTGTGGAAATTGATCTACAGAAAAAACTTGTCCCAAGAATACTCATAAGAGATACTCTTTATAATGTTGAATATGAAAGTCTAAACCTTATTTGCTTCTATTGTGGCTGTTATGGGCATAACAAGAACAATTGCCCTTTTAACCTGAAGAACACATAAACAATCGTAAGAGGAAAACCAGATTCAAATCATTCGAAGAACTAGATGGAGGAGTAGGGAACTTCAAATGCTCAGATGAATATGACCAGATAGAAATCATCAAAAAGTTCTGAACAAACCTTACTAGTAGATGATTGCGGTGAATGGATGAAGGTCCGAAGACCAAATCAAGCCCGATTCATAAAGTTTGCAACGGATGGTAGAATCGACCAAAATTCTCACACCCTTCACCCAAACCGAGGTACGAACGTCTCCACCAAATCCAGATTTGATATTCTAGCTAATCTATACTAGACCACAGACGGTAATGACAGATATAGGAAGACCAGCTCTCATAACATTGCACCTACTAATCCCTCTACAACAAAGGTTGTTAGACAAGTATGGAGGAGAAAAGATCTGTCAGGCTCCAAGAGATCTTGACTGATAAAAAATGATGAAGCCACCGGTAATGAAACGCATAAAGAAGAGGACCTATATTCGAAAAAGGGGAAAAAGAAGGTCCAAATGAATAGGTTAGTATTTAGCTGGGACGAGCCCCATAAGATGAATGAAGACCTTATTACCCATAAGGAATCAAGGCCCAATAGCATTGCCTCTAAACCCAATAATCGGATCCACTTGGTTGTTAAAGGCAACAAAAGGGACATGGGCTCAAATAAGCAGATACTGATAAAAAATAATCACACAAAGTCCATCTATAGTAAGAATAATGCATATTATTACGCACCAAATCCAAACATCTGGAATGAATTCCATGCTACACAAAAAAATGTGGACTCTATGCCAAGTTCAAGTCATGCTATTACTCCAAATATTGACTAGAATAAGCCCCTAGACCCAAGAAATTCATCAAGCCACGTCTCAGAAACACAATTCCACAATAATGATGGTATGGAAATTAATAATCAGACTACTGCTTTAGGGAAATATGTAGACATAAGAGAGATGAATTTCATTGAGGATGATGCTAAAGATAACCTCCTATTGAAAGATTATGAGCATTCTTCAATTGATAATGGACTAGAAGGTGATGAGTTCAGTAATGACTCAATCTTTAAATCTAACACCTAATATTTGCAAGTTCTTTCTTTCCTCCTTTAATTTTTAATTATGAATATAATCTGTTGGAATTGTAGGGGAGCTTGTGCTAAAAGTTTTCCTTCTAAAATTAGAGATATTACTAATATTTATAGCACTCAAATTCTCATTCTTCTTAAGACTAGACCTAGTGGTATTAGAGCTGATAAAATTGTTAGGAAACTTGGTTTCTCTAATTGGATTCGCATTGAAGCAACTGGTTATGCTAGGGTTATCTACATACTTTTGAACAATGATGTGGTGAATACTGACTATATTTAATCCAATGTCCAACTTCTTCATTGCAAAGTTAATCACCTCTCAAAAAAGACCTCTTAGCTTCTTTCTTGTGTTTATAGTGATCTTAACTCTTGCAATTATGATCAATTGTGGAATTCCATAATCAATCTTGCCAGTACTATCTTTGAACCTTAGCTCATTATTGGGGATTTTAACTCTTACCTTTCCTGTGAAGACAAGAGTGGGGGAAATGGTTATAACTAGAGATCTATGAAATAGTTCATACATTGTATTAACTCTTCCAATCTCATTGAACTAAATTTTGTTAGGGAAAGATTCAATTGGGAGAAAGACAACATTAAGGAAATACTTGATTGGTCTTTTTGCAACATTGAATGGAGACTTAAATTTAACCAAGCGAATTCCTTACATCTTCTTAAATATGGCTCTGACCATCGCTCAATCAGAATCCAACTTGAGAATACTAAGAATTCTAGATCTCAAGATAAACCTTTTAAATGCCATGCTGCGTGGATGGTAGAAGAATCTTTTCAGAATGTTGTTAAAGACTCTTGGGCTGGTAATGACTAGAAATAAGGAGCCCTCAAGTTTGCCACCTTTGCTTCTCTATGGAGCAAAAATAATATAAGTAGTATTACAGCCAACAAAAAAAGGATTTTGAGAAGACTTGAAGGAATTGATCGCAATAAAACCTCCAAAGACAACTACTTCCTTAGAAAACTTAAAAAATTGCTTTAAGAGGACTATAATAAAATTCTACTCTAAGAAGAGCTTCTGTGGTTTCAAAAATCTAAATGCAAATTGTTAAAATGGGGCAACAAGAATTCTAAGTTCTTCCATTCCACTACTATCATTAGGAGAAAAAAAAACCATATTATATCTCTTCAAGACGAGAGTGGTAATTGGATCTTTGATCAACATACTCTTAAAAACTAGGCTGTTTCTTACTTTGAAAACCTCTTCAAAGAAGATACTCAAGTTAAACTAAAATTGTTATTTGAAAGAAGCTTTCCTTCTCTAACCCCTATTCAATTGCAATCCATTCATAGAGAGGTTACTGAAGAAGAAATTAAAAATGCATCTTTTGATATTGGTGCCTACAAAGCTCATGGTCCTGATGGTATTAATACAGGGTTCATTCAATGCTATTGGAATGATCTTAAGGATAACATCAATCAACTTGTCAAGAAAGTCCTTACAGATCCTACTGCCATTGGCGACATCAATGACACTTTTATCACCCTTATCCCTAAAAATGAAAACCCTAATTGCATGAAAGATTTTCACCCTATATCCCTATGCAATGTTAACTACAAAGTTATTACCAAAATCCTCTCTAATAGGCTGAGACAATGTACGAATCATCTTATTGGAGACCACCAGTATAGCTTTTTACAGGGAAGGTAAAGTAGCGACAATATTATCATCGTGCAAGAAATCATCCACTCTATAAGAAAAAAAGCTAGGAAAAAGGGTTTCATGGCCCTCAAAATTGACCTTGAAAAGGCTTTTGATAGACTCTCTTGGGATTTTATTGAAGAAACTCTATATATTATTAGAATCAATGAGAATTTTAGGAAGCTTATCATGACAGCCGTTTCTACCACTCTTCTAAGAATCCTCTGGAATGGAGAACTAACAAGCAAATTTCTTCCAACACGTGGCATTAGACAGGGGGATCCTCTCTCACCTTATCTCTTTATCCTTTGTATTAAATGCTTAAGCCACAACATTCTTAGTAGCATTGATAAGAATGATTGGAAACCAATTAAACTTACTACTAGTGGACATTCGATTTCCCATTTATTTTTTATTGATGATTTATTTCTCTTTATAGATTTTTCCCTCACTCAAGCAATGACCATCCAATGATGTCTATTTGATTTTTGTGAAGTTTCAAGACAAAAAGTCAACAGTGTCAAATCAAAACTATTCTGCTCTAAAAATGTCAACATCAATAGGGCCATTCAAGTTAGTAAAGAATTAAGATTCCCCCTGACTGGAAACCTTGGCAAATATTTATGGATTCTAATTATTCACAAGAGAATCTCTAAACTCACTTTTGCTCCTCTGTTTGACAAAATCAATTCACGCCTGTCCAACTAGAAAAGTCATTATCTTAACATAACTAGAAAATATGTTCTTATAAAGTCTGTTCTATCTGTGATTCCTAGCTATGCCATACAGACCATGCTACTACATAATAATGTTCTAGAAAAAATAGAGTTACACTCCCATAACTTCCTTTGGGACTCAACTGATAGAGCTAAAAAACCACACCTCTTATCTTAGAGCAATATCATCAAAAGAAAAAATCATGGAGGTCTTGGGTTCAGAAATCTTAAAAGTCAAAACAAGGCCTTCATTATGAAACTCTACTAGAGAATTATAACAAAGCCTAATTATTTCTAGGTTTGTGTTCTTCGTGACAAATACAAATGTAATAATCCAACTATTCTTATGGTTTATAGAACCAATTCTTGCTCCTACACGTGGTCTAGCATTTGCAAAGTCTGGGACCAATTTATTTCTCATGTGGGATGGAAGGTAGGAAAGGAGGATCAAATATCTTTCTGATATGACAAATGGTGCCTGCTTCCTGAACCCCTTGTCAAATATGTGTCCTATAATGCTGATTCTATTCTCTATGCTAGAGTTTTGGATTTCTGTTCCATCAATGAAAATTGGAAGATTGATCAATTATGCATATATCTTTAACCTGATAATCATGTCATTATTGTGCAACCACCAAACCTGAATGTAAATGATGATGTCATATATTGGAGACCTTTAAATGATGGAAACTTCTCTATCAAATTTGCTTACAAAGCTATTGATAATCACAATGACATCAACAACTCTGAAATTTAGTTTAGGAATTGGAAATGGCCAACTTATAAGAAAATCAAATCCTTCCTTTGGAAAGCGACTACTATCAACAACATCAGAGAACTTACTATGAGGAATTAGACAATTACCTTTGACCACATTTTTAAAGAAGCTAATAAATGTGCCAATTGAATGTCTCATTTAGCATCTATCGATAATTTAAATATTCATATTTTTAATAGTCCGCCCTCTAGTTGTATGAATATTTTGTACGCTGATAAGACTTAGGTTATCTGTTTGCACGGGTTAACCCCATGGCCTTTTATTCAAACAAAAAGTTAATTCACCAGTACAAAATATAATTTTAACTATATATTTTTCGCCACAGTTTATAGGAAAACTGTGGTAAAATAAGGTAAAGTGGCAAAAAATATAAATAAAGTAAAAAATGTAAGATTTATGGCCACAGACATACAATTCACCTGTCGCCATAAATGATTTGACAAGCCATTAAACAAATAACGTAATTAAAATAAATCATTAATTCAAATTTTAAATTTACATTATTAAGAAATATATATATATATATTTAAATTTAAATTATTAAGAAATATATATATATTTAACATGTCTCAGTTTAGAATTCAAACATATAAATTTTAGTTATTTTTAAAATAAAGATTATTTTTATTTTTATAAATATTTTATCAAAAATATATAAACAAATTTAATTTGTTTGATTTCAGGCATAATTAATATGCCTGAAATCAGAAACCTACGGCGACAGGCGTTCTTAACGCCTGTCGTTGTAAGTATGTTTGATTTTAGGCATATTAATTATGTCTGCAATCAGGCAAACTTACAGCAACAGGCGTGATAAATGCCTGTCGCCATATGTCTGATTCAGGCATTAAATATGCCTCAATTTCGTAAAAAATAATAATTAATTAATAATTAAAAATTTACATAAATTTTTTTAATTATTTAAATTCTTAATATATCTGAATCTAGACATATTAAATGTGTCTAAATTCATGCATATTAAATTTAAACTATTAATAAAATTAGGATTATTTTAATTTTTATCAATATTTATTCATTATATATATATATATATAAATTAAATATGTGTGATTTTAGGTATAATTAATATGCTTGAAATCAGAAACCTATGGTGACAGGCGTTAAGAATGCCTGTTGCTGTAAGTATGCCTGAAATTAATGACTGTTGCCGTAAGTATGTCTAATTTCAGGCATATTGATTATGCTTGAAATCAGGTAAACTTACGGCGACAGGCGTGATAAATGCCTGTCACTGTAAGTCCATCATTACATACGGTGATAGGCGTTAATGATGCCTGTCACTGTATGTGTTTAATACATTCGTTTGCCACCAATCCTCACCTTCCTCACTCGCTCTCAGCTCTTAAAACGTCCACTGCAACTTCCATTACTATAGCTCCCTCAGCCGCTACAGCTCTAGCCCCCATTCCCTTAGCTTCCTCGTCCACCACAGCTCACCCCCTTTTCCCCCAGTTCCCTCATCCGCTATCAACTCATCTTCCCATAGCTCGTTTGCCCACAACTCCAGCTCCAGCTTGTCTTGGTGCCCATAGCTCCGTCGCCGCCTACTGTCTCCTCCGGCGCTAGCTAAAGGTTTTACCCTCCTTTTTTTTGTAGTTTATTATTTTTTTTACAATTTATGTCATTTTTTAGCTTAATTTTCATCCTTTTTTGTAGTTTATTTTTAATTTTTTGCATTTTTTTTGCAATTTATGTCATTTTTTTAGCTTAATTTTCATCCTTTTTCCTGGAATTTTTCATTTTTTATTTTGAAACTTGATTTTTATTTTTTTAATTATAATTATGCATATTTTTTAATTTTAATTTTGTTAAATTTAATTATAATCCATCATGCCTTGAGTTTAATTAGTTTAAATTTTGTTTTAAATCTTGGAGAATCTCTATTTATTGAGTTGTTGTGCAAGCAATTTCTTTTTAAATTACAAAATGTAAATTATTTGGATGATACATTATTATTATTTTTTAATTGTGTGGGTACTTGATTAGTAGATAATATCATGCATTGCATTTAATTAGTTGAAATTGGTGATTTATTGGAAATTAATAGGCTTAATTGGAGGGTTTAGTGCCCGAGGAATCTTAATTTATAACTCATTATGCTGCCAAATTTTTTAAAATTTCAAATCATAAATTATTTGTTGATATTTTAATTAGGTAATGATGAACCATAGTTGGATAGATTCTTTGCGGACAAGTAACGAATATGAGAGAGGGGTAGATCAATTTTTGAAATTTGCAAAGAATAATGCTCCTAATGATAAAGGATTGTTCTATTGTCATTGTGTTAAATGTTTGAATGGGTTACGATGAAGTCTTGTTGAGATTAAAGATTACCTAATTTGTTTTGGGTCCTATAAAACATATACATAGTGGGTATTGCATGGTAAATTTAGAAAACATAGTGTGCCATAAGAGGTGGATGATGATATAGATTATTTTGGTGATCAAATAGAGGATATGTTATGTGGTGTTGGCGTTGAAGCTGTTAAGAAGGTGCACAAATATGATAGCTTGTGCAATAATTTAGAAACTCTTTTGTATTCAAGGTGCACAAAATATAGACGACTAACAGCAGTGTTGAAGTTGTTTAACTTGAAAGCAAGATATGGGTGGAGTAATAAGAGTTTCACAGAGTTGCTCAAATTGTTGAAAGAGATTCTTCCAAAAGGTAATACACTTTCCAGTAGTTATTATGAGGCAAAAAAATAGTGTCCAATGGATTTAGGATACCAAAAGATACATGCTTGCCCTAATAATTGTATATTATATAGAAATGATTTTGAAGAGTTGGATGCATGTCTGGTCTGTAAGGCATCACGCTACAAAGTAAAAGAAATGGATGGTAGTGATGATTCCATTACTAAGAGGCCTCCAGCAAAGGTGTTATGGTATCTTCCTATAATACCAAGGTTTAAACGTTTGTTCGCTAATTCAAGTGAGGCAAAGAACTTGAGATGGCATGCTGATGAGAGAAAAATGGATGGCATGCTTCGGCGTCCAGCTGATTTTCCACAATGGAAGGGAATTGATAAATTATTTCTTGAATTTGGCAATGAGCCTAGAAATCTTAGGCTTGGACTGTGTACAGATGGAATGAATTCTTATAGTAGTCTTAATAGTCAATATAGTTCATGGCCTATTCTGTTAGTAATTTACAATCTTCCTCTATGGTTATGCATGAAATGCAAATATATCATGCTATCTTTGATGATTTTAGGCCCTAAACAATCAGGAAATGATATAGATATTTACTTGGCACCATTGATTAAAGATTTGAAGATGATGTAGGAGATAGGTGTTGAAGTGTTTGATTCATATCAAAATGAGTCTTTCAAGCTGCGAGCTATGATTTTTTACACGATAAATGATTTTCTTGCGTAGGGAAACCTATCTGGATATAGTGTGAAGGGGGCATAAAGCATGTCCTATCTATGAAGAGAACACATCCCATCAACAATTGAAACACAAGAAAAAGATAATCTATCTTGGTCATTGAAGATTTTTGAGACGAGACCACCCTTATCGCAAGTAGAAAAAAAGATTCAATGGTTATCAAGAGTATGATGAAGCTCCAGAGCCATTAACTGCAAACTTGGCATATGAGCAGGTGAGAGACATTAATGTGGTATTTGGTAAGAGTCAAGAAAAAGAAGCTCGAAAGAATCAGTGGAAGAAGAGGTCTATCTTTTTCAATCTTCTATATTGGAGCACCCTTGAGGTGAGACATAATCTTGATGTGATATATGTGGAAAAAAATGTGTGTGACAATCTAATTGGAACATTGTTAGACATAAAGAGAAAGACTAAAGATGGACTTAAAGCAAGGCTAGACTTACTCGATATGGGAATAGGAATAAACTTGGGTCTAAGAGTAGAAGGAAAGAGGACTTACATGAGCACTGCCCCTCATACTTTGTCTAAGAGAGAAAAAAATTTTTACGAGTGTTTACATGGTATTAAGGTTCCACAAGGATATTCTTCAAATATCAAGAACCTTGTATCAATAAAAGATTTAAAATTAGTTGGTTTGAAGTCTCATGATTGCCATGTACTAATGCAATAATTGTTACCAGTAGCAATTAGAGACATATTGGACGAAAAGGTGAGAAAGTCAATTATCAGATTATGTGTTTTCTTCAATGCAATTTGTGGCAAAGTTATTGATCTTGAAAAATTAGACGAATTGCAAACGAAGTTGTCATTACCTTATGTCAACTTGAAATGTATTTTGTTCCCTCATTTTTTGACATCATGGTACACTTAATTGTACATTTGGTGAGAGAGATAAAGTTGTGTAGCCCTGTTTATCTGCGTTGGATGTATCCATTTAAGCGGTACATGAAAATTCTTAAAGGGTATATGAAGAATCCCCATCGTCCAGAAGCTTCTATTGTTAAAAGATATGTTGCTAAGGAGGTTGTCGAGTTTTGTATTGAATACCTAACCAAAGTAAAGTCTATCAAAGTTCCTGAGTCTCGCCATAAGGGAATGAGAGTTCATTAGCAAGGGACACGAGGGATGAAAATAAAGCGCATGACACATGAAGAAATGCAACAAGCACATCTGTACATTTTGAATAACACCAATGATGTTTAAGATTAATTAGATGCGCACAAAAATGAATTAAGGGATCATTACCCTAAAAAGCTCGATAAATGGTTGTTAAGTGAGCTTAACAAACATTTTTCACTCTAGTTTAGGGCAAGGGTAAAGGAGGATCAGAAGGCCAATGTTTCTAATACAATAAGGTAGTTAGCTAATGGGCCTAACTTTGATGTTGTAACTTGGAGTGCATATGACATTAATGGATATTCATTCTATATAAAAATACAAGATGATAATAGCACTATGAAAAATAGTAAGGTAATGGTAGAAGTTGAGGCAACTCATTTTTCCAGTGCTAAAGATAAAAATTCAACTATGGCATCTTCATCATATTTTGGAGTCATTGAAGAGATATGAAAAGTTGATTACTTTAAATTTAAGGTGCCCATTTTCAAGTGCATGTGGGTTGATATTAAGAATGGTGTTCAAGAAGATAAATTGGGTTTTATTTTAGTAGTCTTCATAAGGCAAAACATAAGGATAAGCCTTTCATCATGGCAACTCATGCAAAACAAATTTTTTATGTTACCGATCCAGCTGATAACCATCGTACTATTGGAAAAAAGTCTCCTCTCTCATGATGAAAATGATGAAACAAGTTTTGGCATTGAAGAGATTCCTCCTTTTATGCCAACCCAACCCTTGTTGGATGTGGAAGATGATGATGACGTCTATGATGTTAGAACTAATCATGATGAAGGTTTATGGGAGAATTAAAATATATTTGTAATGGTAACATAATATTATTGAATTTCTTTTATCTCTTTTATTTTTGTATGCTTTCATTATTTATATAAGTTTAAATTTATTATATTTTTTGCTACTAATATTATTTATCTTGTTTATTTTAGGAGAAATATGGAAAATCCTTGCAGCAGTGGCACTGAAAAAGCAAAGACTAAGAGAGGTAAAAGAGGGGCCACGCAATTAACTAAGTTAGCCCAAACACATGAAAAGATTCATCTTGACTTTGATAAAAAGGGCCAACCAATTGATAAGAAAAAAGAAAATATTTTTAAGAGTTTTGTAGGTCTTGTGGCTTGTCAAAAGATTAGCATCTTGGAGGAAGAGAGGATGTTTGGGAAACAATACTGGTATTTCTAATTGCTTTATATCATATTTACTTTTTATTTTGAAATATATGTTGTCACTAAATTTATCATTGGCGTGTTTTTGCAGATTACATATGACATAAAGGAAACTCCATTTTTAAAGAACAAATGGCTAAAATATGCCGGGGATCGATGGAGGGACTTTAAGTCCAAACTTACAAAAAAATATGTGTTTTCCAAGAATGACAATGAAAATGATGATAGTGACAATGATATCGGCGTGAAAAAACCTTGGGAGAAGTATCCATTCATTGATTATGACACATGGATGAGATTTGTTCATAGTAGACACGATCCTAATTTTTTGGTAAGCGAAGGAAAAATATTATATTAAACTAGTATTATTAAAATTTTATTTAACAAATGTTTTTCATTGTTTGTTAATAGGAAAAATGTCAAAGGGGTCAAGAGCTTCGAAAGAAAAATCTATATAATCATACTATGTCTCGAGGAGGGTATGCATATGTTTATGACATAATGATTTAAGAGAAGTGGGAAGCAAAAAGACAAGCGGCAGGGGTTGATAATGTTGAAGATGTTTTTCCTCCATCTCCTATTAATCGTGCACAAGCATGAAAGAGAGGATGGATGACTAAAAAAGGAGAGTATATTTCCCCGAAAGCTAGAGAAGTGGCTGAAAAAATTGTAAGTATTTTTATAGTCAACATCTCAATTATGTGATTTAAGTCTACTAATTGTATTGGTTGATTACATGTTCCAGGATGCTCTTACAGAAGCATCCTTTCAAGGGACCTTTGTATCTACTGGTAGGAAGGATATATTGGCCACAGCATTAGGAAGTGAAGAGCACTCTGGCCGTGTTAGGGGGGTTCCAAAAGGTGTGGGCATAAGACAATATTTTGGACCACCACTACATCCTGATCTTATACCAATGCATCAAGTACAAATGATGATAGAAGAATGAAAATCAAGCATGATGATGGAAATACAATCAATGATTAGCAATCTCCAGATGCAATCACAACAAGCACCGAACTATGGTGGTGTTCCAAATCCAGGGTCTGATCCTGACCTATCAGAGCAAGGAATGCCATGTATACTTTATGTGGAGGATCATGGCAAACGAGTAGTTGCATATGGAAAGGTGTATAACCATGCAACTACAGTGCACCACCAACCGATACAACATAACTAAGTAAAGGTCACGGTTGAAGAGATTGTGGATACCAATGCTCCTGTGTTATTCCCTACTGAGGAGGTGCAAATAGTAGGACAAGCTGAGCATAATTTTATTATTTAATTAAAACGGCTAGCCCGACAAGTTACCGATGAGGTATGAAAAGTTATAATTTCTATATTTCTTAATTAACATTATAGGTATTTCTAATTATTATTATATATTAATTATAGGAACTCCTAATGTTAAAAGAATCTTTGGGTTCTAATCCCCAACCGGTGCAAGATTATTTGAAATAATTGGCTTCAGTGGTGGTTGATATGAATGAATTTTTTGATGAAATAAAAGTAAGCAAAATGATTTTGGGAAGCCTATTACTTTCAGAGTCTCCAGAAAAGACATTAATGATCTCATTATTTTTGATTGGTTAGATTTAGCAATAATTCAAGTGTTTATTATGTAAGTGTTCATTTTTATTTCTAGATTAATATTTAATATTTTTATTTTCTTGCTAACATATTTTTTATTATCAAAAGTACCTCCATAAGATATGCACTGAACTCGGTGTCGATTATAATTATGGGTTCTTATCTCCACTTTTAACCACAATTGATAAAGTGAATTAAAGAGCTTCTTATATTGGAAAGATGATGTGTAGGCAAAAGAAGAGGTGCTGGTTTTTACCAATTATTGAAAGGTATTAAATTTTAAATTCATCCCTCAATTTAATAAAAATTTGCTTAATGATGTGATATTAATATCAATTAATATGTTGTAGTCATCATTGGATGCTTCCTGTCATTTGCCCGTATGAAAATATTATATATTGGTTTTGTTCACTACGAAGGAAAATAAGCGATGATATGAAATCTTTGATTGAATTGTAAGTCTTCAAATAATTCTATTTTGTGTTATTAATAACATATATTTAATATTTTCTAAGTGTGTATATTTGGTAAATAGATCATTAGCAACATATTAGAAATCAGTGGGAATGGTTGACAAGAAAAAGAATGAAATTAAGTGGGTGCAAATGCAAATAAGTATTTCAAATTTATTCTTTTATTAGAATGAAGATTATAATATTGATTTAATAAATTTTATTATTTTTATTATCTTTATAGTGTCCTCAACAACCAGGAAGTGTAGAGTGTGGTTATTATGTAATGATTTTCGTGTATGAAATCATCACTCAAGGTATTATTCACTCATTTGATCAAGTAATAATTTGCTAATAATGATTTATATTATGAAATTTGTCATATACTTGAGTTATTATTTATATATATTGTTATTGAAATTGCAGTACTTTCAAAATTTAGAGCCATATTCTAAGTGAGAGTTGAGACATATACGGAATTTTTGGTTTCATTTTTTCTTAGAATTAACAGGGTTAAAGTAGAAACATTTTAGATATGTGTATTAAAAATGGAGATTTTAGTTGAAATGTTTGTAATATATATATTTGTATTGGCCTCTGGAGTTACTATTTATGTATTAATACAAGTTTTGTAAAAGTAAGGGATGTATATAATTATAGGTGATTCTATAAAAAAAACATAGTATTTACGGCCACAGTTATAGTTGTAACTGTAGTAAAAATGAATCTATAGCGACAGTTGTAACCACAACTGTCGCCAAAGATGCACCGCTCAACCATCTTTTGCCATAGGTCCAAGAAGACCTGTGACAAAAAATGATATCTTTCAGCACAAGTGAAGGTTGGACCTGTGGTGAAAGAAACCATCTTTCGCCACAGGTGTCTTTAGGACCTATGGCAAAAGATATCATCTTTCACCACAGGTAAAAGTAGGACCTATGGCGAAAGAGGCTATTTTTCGCCACAGGTCTCAATTTCACCTGTGGTGAAAAATATTATTTTTCGCCATAGTTACATTACACCTGTCGCAAAAAATATACATTTATTATCACATTATTTTCTACCACAGAGCATCTTCTGTCGCCAAAAATGTATTTTAATTGTGGCAAAAAATGCGTTTTGCGCTAGTGATTATAAAAAAATTGATGTAGTTGATTTATAAAATTGTTTAATAAGATTAATTTTAAGCATAACTGAAAAGTGGAATTAAAAATCATGATTTTGTGAAAATAATAATATATCCTACAACACTATACATATCTTTGGATGTGACTTTTGTGGCGGAACAACTCTTGAAAACAATGTCTCTGGACATGATTGGGACCAAATTTCATAGCTGCTTCCAACACCTCACTCAAAAATAATTTACAAAAATCTCAGTTTGACTTTTCCACCAGACTCTTAGTCCACCTTTTTAATACTCTAAAACCTCGTATCACTCCGTCACAGACCCACTTGACTTTTGTCCTGGCCCATGCTTTACCCCACACGCCAAGGCAATCCATTGGTTAGGACATTGTGCGTTTTCTCAGGACCAAGCAAATAATCAATGTACTGCTTTTATTTTTTTTTTTATCAAAAAAAAAGTACTTCTTTTACAATTAATAGAAGATACCTGTAAATTTTACGCGCAGAAATTTTGCAACTAAAACAGAAAAAGTTGAAACACCAATTATCAAATTTATGAAAGACTCACAAAAGATCGCGATAAAATGCTTAGGAACCTCATTAATTAGTTTAGGGCTGAATAGTATGGAGGCTGTTGGGTCTTTGATCATCCACTATCTTAAACTATAGTTTTTGTAATCTTGTGTAGATATTCTTTTGAGATTTATGTGATACGTTATTCATTCCAAAAATAAAAAATATGAACGACTCAGTCATAGCAAAAGTCAATATCAATGTGCATGCTGGTCGTATCAACTTTCTTTAATTTCAAGGGGACCATTACAGATGTGGAGCATAATTAGGGGTGTTCGTGGTTCCATTCTTTTTTCAAGACGGGACATGGGATAGGGCTTTCGTGATCTCATGAACACCCATAATCTTAATCCTAAAAGGCTATATTGAATGAGAGTGAGAAATTGAAGAAGTTGTGAGAGATTGAAGAATGGGACGTTCAGTACGAGAACAAGTGTGGTGGGTGGTGGCGATTGTTACATGTTTAGGGTTCAAAGGGGGAAGTAAGGCGTGTTCGGAAGAAGAGAGAGAAGCTCTTCTCAAACTGAAAGAATCTTTCAATCATCCAAATGGCTCGTCTCTTCCTTCTTGGAATAACCTTACCAGTTCTGATTGTTGTAGCTGGGAGGGAATCAGCTGTGACAACACTCAGAGAGTGATAAGCCTTCTTCTGAATCATACAAGAGGTCAAGAGTTGGAACACATCAAGTGGTCTTTGAATGTTTCTTACTTTCTCCCTTTCCATAAACTCAGAGATTTGGATTTGTCTGGAAATTACTTGTCAGGTCTCTCTCTCTCTCTCTCTCTCTCTCTCTGTGATCTCCACTCTCCGACTATATTTCCTGATTCATTTGTTATTCACGCGCGCGCGAACACATATATATATTTAGAACAAAGACACACACAATATATCACGCAAACTAGATCTTTTATTTTTAAGTTTCTCAAACCCTGCTGATATATCGTCAAGTCAGAAAACTGAATTTGAAATAGACCCTCTCCTATGTGATTCTTCTCTTTATTCATCTCAGTTCAAACTTGTACTTCGTTAAATTTACCAGCAATAACATTAAGAGTAACTGATGATAATTTTGCTATTATTGGAGCAGGGCTATTTGGCGAAATTAGATTGGACAACTTGCAAACTTTGTATCTGGACGAAAACATGCTCACGGAAATCCCATTCCTTGGTTCTTAATTTTATTATTTTCCAACTTCTTTTAGATGCCGTAATTTATTTTATTTTATTTTTTTGTTAGCTCCTGGTTCTTTTCTTTTTTCCCTGGGAAAAATCGATTGGTGTTTAGAAAATTTGAGAATATCAAAAGTTGAATAAGATGGTGTTTTTACTATAGATATATGATGGTAACAGTACTGAAGGAAAAGATCATAGAGATTATTATTGAATCATTTAATAACTTGATCAATGAATTTTGACATCTATATATTAATTAAGTAATAGCAGGAACAATATGCTAAGGTTAATTATAAGAACAATCTAGTTTGGATAGAATAGATTTTAAATGAGATAATGGAATGGAAAAGGAATGTATGGCATATGGAAATTAGGGAAGGAAACGAAAAGACGGGAGAGGATTCTCTCCTCGTCTCTCTCCATCCACTTTTCTTTTTCTTACTAAAACCATTAGATCAAAATTTGGATGGTTCAAATTTGATATCTTATAAAATATTTTATTTTATTTTATTTTGTTCTTATTGTATTTTTAATCGTTCATATTAGATTTATAACAGTTTGAATTTTATTATTTATATTTTTATAATTTAACAATTTAATAATAATTTTATAAACATTTGTTTAATTTTTTATTTTAAATATTTCTATTTCATACTTGACAGATATTTCTCTTTCCTCCCGCAATTCGAAGACTTCGGCTTTCTCTTTCAATTCCTCCTTGTTGGCCTTGTCCCTTTTAAGAATAGCCTGAAAGGCTCACTACCACGGCAAGGTATTTAATTCTAATCTCTCTCTCATATGTTTTCAAATCAAAGTTTTAATCTAAAATTGGGTCAAATATACAAATCAATTGTTATTAGTAAGGATTAACCAAATTAAAATATTGTTCAGCTTCGTTAACACTAACTATGGGTTTGATTTTCATAGATAGGCTAATAGCTAACTACAATTATTTTAATATATAAAACTCCATTGCTCTCTAAATTTTCTTATGAAATGTGTTTAAAATAACTACAATTATTTCTCATATGTTTCATTTTTCATAGATAGATTAAAGTCGATTGTTCTCTAGATTTAAATACAAATATCAAACTAAAAACTTCTCCTTCCTCCCTGTTCACTATGTAGTCTCTACCTATTTATTACGCTAATTTGGAAGTAAATTTCCCCACATTTAAGTTCATCGGACTAGATCATATTCATTTTCAGGCTTATAATCGAGTATCTTGTTTAGCTCAGATATTTAATCTAAATTCATTTGTTAAGCTGAGCTTACATGAAAAATGTTTTAGCCCACAGACACCACTATATTCTTGAGAAGACGCTAATCACAAAGTTTAACCTATCGCTTAAATTTATTTTTATTTGTTTGAAATCCATCATTTAGATACTCATAGACAAATTAAATGAATTTAATAAAGGAAATTTATATGTTGCAGGAGGCTTATGCAATCTGAAGAATCTGAAACTATTGTCTCTTGGCCATAACAAGTTTGAGGGTCACCTTCCTTCATGCCTCAATCATTTGACATCTCTTCGGGTGCTTGATCTTCAATACAATAGTTTTGAAGGACCCTTCCCTTCCTTGCTCTTTCAATCTCTAAAGTCCCTCAGAATCATTTCTTTAGAAGAAAACCATTTCACTGGCATAGCATCGCTTTCTTTGCTGGCCAACCACTCCAACCTTAAACTCTTCTCAATTTCATGCTCTAGTAATCCCAGTCTCAAGCTCGAAACTGAAAATCCCCCATTTTTCCCTTCTTTCCAATTAAAGATTTTCAGCGTAGTCAAGTGCAATATGAATGAAGTAAACAATCACAGAATACCCTCTTTTCTTCTTCATCAACATGAATTGAGACTTCTGCAACTTACTTTTTTGAACTTTCCAGCAAGTTTCCCACATTGGCTTTTGACAAACAACAGCAAGTTAGATTCTTTCAATGTCAGCAACAACTTATTGACTGGTCCCTTTGAGCTCAACTCCACCTCAAAATTACTTGACATGCAATATTTTGATGCTTCCTCTAACCCTATTAATGATAAAATCCCTCCTCATATTGGCTCTGTTTTTCCCAACTTGCTTTCTTTGAACATGTCTTCGAGTTCCTTACAGGGTGAATTTCCAGCTTCAATCAGTGACATGGGACAGCTGAACTCACTAGACTTGTCCAATAACAATATGTCTGGCTGTTTACCCCAGGAATTTGGGAAGGGCAGCAATGATTTGAGGTCTCTAAAGCTGTCAAACAACAACTTAATTGGCCCATGTTTACCAGTTGGTTCAAACTTTGCACATTTGTTGTCTGTGGATCTAAGTAGCAACAACTTCAAAGGAAAACTACCAGATGGGATCAGTAAGAGTTCGGAATTAAGAATGTTGGATTTAAGTTCCAACCAACTCTATGGTGAAATGCCTAGCTGGATTGGAAACTTAAAGCATTTGAGTTACCTCATTTTGTCTCAAAATTCTATGGTAGGTCCAGTACCAGAAAGCTTTTGCAATTTGGTTGAACTTTCATACCTAGACCTTTCGCAAAACAGATTCAATGGCACTTTTCCAAGCTGTGTGAATATGCCATCATTGAGGTACTTGCATTTGCAGGGAAATGATTTTACTGGCCCCATTCCTTCTGTTTTCGCCAAATCTCCCATGCTATTAACTTTGGATGTGGCAAAGAACAGATTTTCAAGTCAAATTCCCTGGTGGTTAAAGTCGATGTTGAATTTAAGAGTCCTTCTCCTAAAAGGAAACAAGCTTGATGGTTCCATTCCTATGGAAGTGTGCAGGCTCAAGAACATAAGCATACTAGATCTGTCACAAAACATGCTTTCCGGAGGGATACCACATTGCTTGAATAACGTCACATTTATAAAGCAGGATGTGATGGGAGGAGCCAAAATAGGAAAATTTGTTGTACCCTGGTCTACAAGAAGCCCGTTATTTGTCATAAATGGTACAAGTGGTGAGCTTCTCCAAGGTGAATATGAAAAGAATTTTTCATGGTACGAGGAAATAGTGGTGAACTTCATGTCAAAAAGCAGGTACGAATCATATGAAGGAAATATATTAGATTTCATGTCTGGCCTAGACCTCTCGGACAACCATTTGACAGGTAAAATCCCTTCACAAATTGGATACCTGAATGCTATTCATACATTAAATTTGTCAAACAACTATTTGACTGGGCCTATTCCAGACACGTTTTCTAACCTTGAACAGATTGAAAGTTTAGATCTTTCGTACAACAAATTGACGGGTCATATTCCTTCTCAACTTACGCAGTTGTACTC
Organism: Prosopis cineraria; assembly: GCF_029017545.1. Lineage (NCBI taxonomy): Eukaryota > Viridiplantae > Streptophyta > Magnoliopsida > Fabales > Fabaceae > Prosopis > Prosopis cineraria. The sequence goes on from NW_026555339.1 coordinate 15,592,341, forward strand.
TTTGTCTGCCTTTTTTGTGGCTCACAATAATCTATCTGGTATGGTGCCTGACATGAAAAACCAGTTTGCAACTTTTGATCGAAGTTCTTATGAAGGGAATCCTTTTCTTTGTGGCCCACCTCTACAGCACATTTGTTCATCTCTTGATGAACCAGCAGGGAGACAAATACACCCACATTCTGCTAAAGTTGACTTAGATGATTTCGTATGGAGTTTTGCAGGAGCATTTGTGGTTTTTTTTCTGGGTGTAATTAGCTTTATGTATTTCAATTCTTACTTTTACAATTAATTACAAGTGATATGAAAGAGTATTTACAAGTTATTTGCGTGGGTTGAATTAAGAAGGAAAAACCTTTAGTTAATGAGTTTTTGATCGCGTAACTGATGGTGAACTCTAGTTTTAAAAATTTACAATGATTGAAGATGTCCAATTTTAAGTCTTTCCACGATCAGAATGGAAATTATAATGAAATATAAAGCCCATTATTGGCCCCACTCTACGTTTAATAGAACTTATTTGCGCTCATGTAATGCAAGAATTTATGTAGCTTTAATTACTTTATTACATATATGCCTTTCTCCCCAATGTCGTAAAATATTTTATTTTTAAAAATTATGATATTTATTACCCGTGAAAATGAAAATCAAATTAATTTTAAACAATTTCAATGACGTAACTAATTTTTCTTGGTTCTTGTGAGTTATAGTTAGAGTAAGGTACTGTCACCACCCTTTTATTTTGCCTTAATTATATAAACCTCCCTTCTATTTTGAAACATACAAGTTAATCCAATATGTTAACTCATTTAGGAATATTTTAAAAAGATTCTAACAACTTATTTTTAAATTAAAATTTTTATTAAAACAAATTCATTTATTAATGTACCCCATCCTAATGATCCTTAATTATACTTTCTCCATTCAAAAATATAAGGTATTTTTTGAGGAGTTGGATGTTAAAAATATAAGGCATTTTTAATCTTTTGAGATGTAATCATTGCCTTTTTTTTTTCAAAAAGTACCTATATTGATAATGACTTTATATTTATTGTAGGCTATTTAATAGAGGTAAATATAAAAATATAGGGTCAGTTAAAAAGTAGGTAACTACTTTATTAAGGGGTGAGATTTAGTTAAAAATGTCTTATATTTTTTAACGGAATAAATATTATTTTAATAGTTACATTATTTCATTGAAAAGACATGTTTACAAATTTTAAATCTAAATTTAAATTATTTATATAATTTCTTGAACTATATCATTTTATATTATATGATAAACAAAAACATGTGTTTGAAATATGTTGTTAGAAATTTTAAAAAACATAAATAAATAAGTGTCAAATTTTATACTCTTAAAATTTTAAATAAATAAATTTTATAATATAATAAAAATTTCAAAATGTAAAGGGTTAATTGCTACATTTTTTAAAATTTAAAGGTAATTATCTTTAAGTTATTGAATACTCTTAAAATATAATTCTGAGTGTAAAAATAAACTTTAACCTTTGAAGTAATATTGCAATTTTTTTTTCCTTTTGGGTCTCAATCAACTTTTATTAATAATACTATGTGTGTCACGCCCTAAAAATAGGGGTGACCGGCATAGGATGTGAACTGTTCATACATCCCGTGAGCCACAATTCAAAGTTTGTTTCATTTAATTAAAATGTATTTAATTTTACACTGACATTTTAATACTATTGATACTAATTATTATAATAATTGTTTCAACATTTTGTAAAAATTTTGAAAGAACTTCCTTTATAAATAAGATCTCCCAAAAAATTTTGTATCACAAAAAATTTCATTAAACATTATATTAATCAATAATGCAACTCCTTCCAGCTAGCAGACAAAATGTATAATAAATTAAGAACTCTAATTATAAGTTATGTGGAGCACCTAATCATATATCTCATATCATAGTACATGAATTTCATATTTACATCTATAAGACATATTTACAGAACAAACCTCCATTCTGTTTCGCAAACATCCATCATTGGTAAGCAAGACATGCATCGTCAATTATACTATCTGAGATCAAAATAATTTTTCAGTGAATAACGTCCCAACAATAAATAATTAACATGAATAAAAATAAAAGTTTGAAATAATCCTGTAAGTTAAAAAGATAACAATTTTCATAAAAAATGTATAAACTTCAAAATAAAATGGCTCTATAAAATTTTGAATAAAATCTTAAACCATTGAACTATAATAGAAAATGTTAATATCACTTGATTTTAAAAAGTCACATAAATGAAATAAATACTTGTAAATAAATTACTAAATAAAAACCAATGGGATATAAGATCACCAAATAATTAGATTCATAATTATAGAGACTTATCAGAACCATTAACAAACATGGATACACAGTCCACGAGGGTAAATAAACCAACACGGCTTATGCCATGAAGACAAACGTAGACACATAGTCCACGAGGATCAGTAACCAAATGCAGCTGAAGCTACGAAACAAACATGAGTACGATGCTCACGAATAACCATCCCTCTGTTCCACATGCGTTGGCCATCGCACGGGGCTAGCATCTCCTACAAACACCCTGCTAGTTAGGTGTACCATGGTGCGCCAAGGGCTAACGGAACTGCCGTTAACAACCAGTGTTTCATATAAAGTCCTTTTTTTAAAACCATTTTCAAACATGCAAGAAAATCATCACTTTCAAGATACAATTCTCATTCTCAAAATCAAACTCGCATGAATACTTTTAAGCATTAAAACTTGCCAGAATAAAATTTCATATCCAATGCTCATACTTGTATTTATCGAATAATAAAAAAAATTCAAAGTTGAACTCTCATGAATCATTCTTTGTATCAATTCAATATTTGATAAAATAAAAATCTCATAATCAAAGTCCAAACTTGATTTAATTGATCAAATAAAATTTTAAATTTGATAAAGCTAATTTCTCAAAATAAAGTAACGTTAATAAACAAATATCCAATAATTGCATTAATGCTATTAAAAAGATTTCCAGAAAAACATAATATTTTAGTAAAAAAATTTTGATTGAAAAAAAAATCAGTTAGGACGTTATCCACTTACTTGTAGTGCTTTTAAAGTTCGAAACTCACTTATTACGACTCCAATCAAGCTACCCTTCTCACAATCACCCTATAATAAATAATAGGATCTTAATAAACTTTACTTTTGAACCAACAAGTCTCTCTTTAGGAGAATTCACTCAACCAGAATTAGTAATAAAACTTTAAGTTTAGTAACAAAATTATATATAGAGGTTTCTTCTTAGACTTTCTAATCTTCAAACCTTTATCCAACATTTATCAACAACCATACTATCCCAGGAATTTAACTAGTTACATATGGATTCATAATCAATATATAAAATTCAAGTTTCCCCAAACACCATCATTTATATTGCAAAATTCCTCTAAATTACTTTAGCCATAGTAAAACATTTGACTGAGGTATGATCCTCTCTTAGACCTTTCAACAACACTTATTGTGCATCAATTCCTAATTTAATCAATTGAGATTCCTAACCCTTGCCCAATAATTTTCAATATCAACATTTAAATTTATCATATTTTCTCATCAAGAATTAATTTAAAATCATAAAATCCAAACCCATAACCATCTTCCTCAAGCAATAGCCAACACAATAATGGAGTTATTTATCAAAAATTATCCTCTTTAATCTTGAATTTCATTTTGCCCTGAGTCCAATTTGCTCTCCCATTTACGCATCAAGTAAAAACAATGAGAGCACATCAATTTTCTTTCCCCCCTTATCCAGGCAACCCATTCATCACACTTAGTTGTTACCATAAACCAACATCTATTCATCACATTTCATTAAACACTTAATTAAATTTTCTATGCTTCCAAAGTTCATATCTTTATCCAAACTAAATTTAGATCCATAATATTAGTCCTTAGTGTACTGAATATGGTTAATAACTCCACTCCAATTCTTTTAAATATTTTATCAAACATCTGGAGTGCATTAAAAATTCAAAGCATATCATCAGCTTCCTACTCTAAAAATTTCAAACCGCTTACAGCTTCCAAACAACTTCATAAATTTAAATCCACTAAGATCAATACCCAAATCCTTCATTCATCACAATAGATCATGGTTGAGTAATCAAACGTGCTATAAAACACAACAGAAAATGAAGATTTCTTTGAGCTTACCCCTCACGCAAACAGGAAAAGAAGGAAGAAGCAAAACAGAGACAAACAGAACAAGCAACGAACACAGAAAAGACATGGAAGAATCCGGTAACCTCTGCTAGCAAAAGGTCTTTGCTTTTCACACACACAGACGACGTACGGATGAAGAGCCCAGAATCCAGCAACACTGACCCACAGCAAGACCGAAAAAAAAGAGGAATATTATTATTATTATTTTAATGCAAAACAGAGAGAGAGGAGGAATCTGGTGACCTCTGACGATGCTGGCCTAGAAGCGATAGAGATGCTTACCCACTTGCTATCGTCAGCAACGAAAGGGAGGAGAACAAAAAATGAAGGTCTAGATGATTGAAGCTCTCCTCGCTCCCTCTCGGTTGCCACTAGCACACACCACCAACGTTGAAGACGACGAAGGAGGTCGGCAACGGTGACCCTCGACATAGCTGATCTCTGATTCTCGCTCCCTCTCTCTATCGGTCTCCAGAAAAATTGAAGAAGGGG
>NW_026555339.1:15597133-15624633 GCF_029017545.1 Prosopis cineraria
TTCAGACATCTATTTCCCATTTGCATCAACTTTACAATTTATTGTTTGAATTAGGTAATAAGATATCATTAAGACATTTACATTATTGTGGAATGAAAGTTGAACATTTTATGATCAAGATATTAATTTCATTTTTAGTTTTCTGTGATTGTAAACTGTTGTATAATAAAAAAAAAGCTATTAGTATCCCTCTTCATGCTTTTGAGAGATTCAACCCCAAGTCATTGCTCTTCATGTTGACCAATGTTTCTTTATCAACTTTATAATCAATCACTATAAATAATGCGTGACTTAGCTGTTGCATCCCTTCTTTTTTAATAGAGATATGGTGGGAAGAGGCATGTTTGGAAGGTGACTCTTACTGCTTATTTCTAATAGGAAATCAACAACTAGCCGCTATGTGTAACATTTGGGAAAATTTAATCTTGATTTATTAACCTAATGAGGGTGATAAGTGAATTAATAAGGTGTGCGGCCAGAGGGGTTCAATTGGTGCAATTATTGTGGCAATTTTAGCCCTAGAAGTGGATACGGATCTATGGTGGGCCACTCGGATGAGGAAAGAGGAAGAAAAAGAAAAGAAGATTTATTTTTGGTGCCACAAGTCACGATGCGTGGTCAGTCTGCCGCAGTGTGAGAGCAGATTTGAATGCAATGGCCTCCTTTGTGGCACGCGCTATGGCAGACGGCAATGTGCTCCGCAACGCACGGCCAAAAATATGATATATCAGATTCATATTAGCGCGAGAAAAACAGAAAGAGGAAGAGAAAAATAAAGGAGCTCGACTTTGGCTCTACTAGGGCTTATTATTGGAGCATATTGGTGATAGATTGAAACTTTCAAATACCCAAGGTAAGTAATCTAAGCCTTATTCTTCCTCTCTCCCTCATTTACGATGATTTATGGTTGGGTTTGAGTTGAAAGTTGAAATTCGGTTCACAGGGGTATGGGTCTAATTTCATTAGTTAAAATGAGTGTAATGGGAGTGGTTTGTAATAGATAAACCCTACATTGATGGTTTTATTAAGCGTTTGTTGGGTAGAGCCATTAATACCCGAAAATCCACATAAATGTGGTAGTTAAGAGAGGTTTATGTCCATTAATAACGGTTTGAAGTGTTATTAATGATAATGTGTACTAATGAAATCTAATGAATCCATTGGATATGAATGGGTAGAGATTTATGGGATGGATAGAATAGAGAAAAAGTGGAATCAATGTTGATAATTCCCTAAGAGTGGGATTGTGATAATATTCTTGCTTATGATTGTAGCGTGAATCATTTGGCACCATTTGAGCTTGTTGAAGCTTTGGAAGTTGTTATTGTGAGCGGTAAACCTTTGATTTCTCAAAGGTTCAGGCAACTGGAGGAAATTTAATCTTTATAGTTGAATATTAATTGTGTTTGTAAAATGTAATTTATGATTTAAATTTATGATGCATATTGGTAATGTGTTTGACTTGCGAAATGGTTTAAAAAAAAAACCTTGATTATGCCACCTACTTGTGATTTATAAATTTAGTTGTGGCATGTTGATGTGAAAGCAAATAATTGTGTGGTGTAATGTGTTGATGATGTGGAGTATATCAGTGAGTATGTTGGAATATTTGTCATGAATGAATCCTTGAAATATATACAATGTGAAAAATGTGCAGAGCATGATCATTGGTGGGAGTTTTCCTAAGGAGAGGAGTAGATTGATTTAGATCCACGTGGTATTGGCAGTGACCATTGGAATCGAAAATTGGCCTTCGCACTAACCGTTGGAATCGGGAGGTAGCCCTTGTCCCATGGTTGATTCAGGACTGTCCCACTTATTTTACAAGGAACTCGAACCTAGCTAGTCTCCACCGGTTCATGAAGAGGCTAGATTAGAGGTACAACACCCCATAGTTGTTAGCATTGGGGGAAACTAGATTACATAAATGAGTGAGTTAACCCTGGCCTGGTAGCTCCTCATAAGTGGAAGGTTGGGTTAATCCGTGAAGGACGTAGCTGCGTGATAGCTACCGGTTTTGTGTTAGAGGTAACAAGAGGGTATAAGGGTGGCATATGATCATGCATATAAGACTGGCTATATGGTTGTTAGTTTTATGGTCTGACATATGTTAGGGGTGCATGGTTGTTATTATTACAACCCCGTGTTGTGCCTTGTGAAATATTATGATATTGTGTGTTGTGGGCCCGATCACATGGTTGCTAGTTTTGTGAACTATGGCCAAATGTTTATATGTGGTATTTGTGTATTTGCCTAATTAAATCTATTTACAATTGATATACAACTATATAGGTTAGGTAAAACTTGGTTACTAAATGGTTGTACTCACCCCTCAATTCTTAATATTTGTAGGACCTTGCTCATCGAATCCGAGTCAGGAAAAACATACAGAGGCCTAAGATTGTGAAGTAATCCTCTATATGCCTCTTTTTAGTTGTTCCATGTGTATTTGGTAATATAATTGCCAATTAGGATCACATACTAATGTTTTTATAGTACTTGCATTATTTTGTGCAAATGGTGTATTTTGTGCTATGGGTTAGTGAGTTTTAGTTATAAACCCGTGGATAGGGCCAAAATACTTGTGCAAGTAAAAATATATGTATTTTGAAAGATTTAGAATGAAATTGGCGGTTTTGTGCAATGTTTTCCTCCCCCTTGGTATTTGTGAAAATAGGGGTTGAGTGGTTATTTTGCAATATAAGTGTTTTTGATTGTGTGTGGTGCATTGCACGGGTCTGCATGAGTCCATTGGGTATAGTCGTATGGTTGGTGTAGGCTATTGGTATGTGTGGTTGAGTAGGGACACTCCATTTGTGAAATTTTGTGAAAAAGTGATCAAAATGGGTTTTGGTGTCTAACTTTTTATATAAAATAAGTTTGATTGTGAAACCTGTACTATTAGCTAGAGTTAGGAGAAAGCATTGTGTAGATACTGAAACCACCTCAATCGGGCGTCGGATGGAGATTTGGGATATGTCGGAAGTTTGCTCCTTGTGCGGTCAAATGATAGCATTGATGCGGTCAAATTCGTGCAATGCGCCGTGGTGCATGGCGTCTCACGTCGCGGCGCACGGCACAGAAAAGATAAGCCGCGGCATACATGTTGCGAGCCGCGGTGCACGTGTCGTTTTTTGCACAAATATTAGTTTTGAGTTTTAAAATTCACGAATTTGGGTCCCAATTAATTTTCAAGCTTTCGCATTACTTTCAAACTCTGATTTGAACACTTTAAGAGCATTGTTTAAAAATTGAAATGTTGAATTTGGGATTCTTTCTAAAAAGGATTTGAGAAATTCTCTTTTTATGAAATTTTACAATTTGATAATCCTTTAAGAGTTAATCCCTTGATTGCTATGTTTTGGAGTTAAACGTGGATTATTAAGGGAGATCTTACACCATGTTTTCAAGCATCTGTAAGGCATGAAAATCTTTTGATGTCTATCAGCCAACCCCTTACTAAAATAAGCAAGTGGCTACTTTTCCTGCATCAGACTAGCCCTTACTCTTGATCTACATGCATCTGTCTCTACCATAAATTCTTTATTAAAATCAAGAAGGGTAAGAACAGGTGTTGATGCCAAGACCTTTTTGAGGTTATTGAATGACTCTGATGCAAAATCTGACCACTTGAAGTTATCTTTCTTTAGAAGAGAAGTCAATGGCTTTGTTAAGACTCCATAACCCTTGACAAATTTTCTGTAGTATCCTGCCAAACCTAACAATGCCTTGAGTTATTTCACAGTAGTTAGTTCAAGCCATTTAGCAACAGCTTGAATCTTCTTTGGATTTGTCCTAACTTGTCCAACACTAATTAGATGACCTAAATACTCAACTTCAGCTACCGTAAAAGAGCATTTGCTTTTTTTTTTAATAAAATAATGGTGCTATCTCAAAATAAAGAATACTTCCTTAAGGTGTTGTACGTGATCATCAAGGTTAGAACTATAAATTAATATATCATTAAAAAAAACTAGCACAAACCTCCTCAAATAAGGTGAAATATACTGATCATAACCCCTTGAAAAGTTGTCGGGGCATTAGGTAGGCCAAATGCCATAACTAACCATTCATAATGCTCACTATGTGTTTAAAAATAGCCTTTGGAACATCTTGAGGAACCATCCTGATTTGATGATATCCAGCCCTTAAGTCTAATTTTGTAAACTATTTCGCAGCACTTAACTCATCAAAGAGGTCTTCTAATAAGGGAATTGGATATTGATTCTTTACAGTGTTCTTGTTTGATTCCTTATAATCTATGTAGATCCTCCAAGTGCCATCTTTCTTTTTGACTAACACAATAGGAGTTGAAAATGGGCTTGGACTTTCTTGAATCACCCTATTAAGCAACAATTCCCCCACTAATCCTTCAATAATATCCCTTTGAGCTGAGGGATATCTGTATGGCTTGAGATTAATGGGATTAGTCCCTTTTTTAAGAACTACAAAGTGATCATGGCCTTCCCGTGATGGTGTCGCCCCTTTAGTGCCTTAAACAAGTTATAAAATTCTTGTAAAGTTCTAGAAATTCCCTTTGGGATCTTTGAACAGATTTGGATAGAAAGGCATTCTATCTTCTCTTGTCCCTTGGCCACTAATTAGAGCAAAAAATCTTGACCATCATGCAATTCCTTGATTTCCAGCTTCTTGGGTTGTACCATTCATGGAGTGTTAGGGGGGGTAGCTTGAAGCTTGCACAATTTTCCTTCTAGGCAAAAGAATATAGTTAATGACTCATAATCCCAAAATGCATTTTTAATGCTTTTGAGGCATTTAAACCCTAATCCTAAATCATAAGTGTACAATTCAAGGATATAGAAATCAAAAGTAAATTCTAAGCCTTGCATCCTCCATTTGAAATTTTTCCAAATGCCATAAACTCGTAGCTTTCTTCCCCCTACTACTTCCACCCAGCTTTTTGGTTACTTTATGATCTAGGAAATCATGTGTATTGCCATTATTAATGAGTATCTGAAGCTATCTCTTGCCATAGTACCTAATGACTCGCATAGTAGAAGCTTCATCAACTCCTTCAATAGTATGAAGGGAAATACTAGGTCTGTTATCTTCTTCCTTTTCTTCAGCAGTAGAAAGAGCATCTTCTCCTTGGGTGTCTTGAGTTTCAAGGAAGTGGAGTTGTAACTTCTAACATTGAGGGCATTTGTGGTATTTGGAGAATATTTCATGGTAGTAAAAAACACAAGTTTTTGCTCCAGTGTTCTGCAACTTCCTTTGCAAAGAGAATTTTAGGCGATTTATACACACTTTTTTGGTTAAAAGAAAAAGTTTTTAAATATAAGGATGTTGACTTAGCTTTCCCTTAGGTCCCACCATCAATTAAAGCATTTTTGTAAGGGGTCCAAGTGGTATGATAAAATGGCTATGTGGAAGAAGCTATAGGTGCCACGTGTCCACTATTCTTGTGTTGACTTTTCTTCTCAGCCTTTCTTTTTAATGTAATTTCTTGCATCCTTGCTAGGCTTCGTTCCTCCCTCATAGTTCTTTATTTAAACAATTTGACAGGTCTTGCAATTTCTTCTAATAGCCTATTGAGATAAACATCAACCAAGTATTTCTTAGATAAACTAAGTATATAAGAAATAGTGTCAAATTTATTGTTGTAATCAGCCAGTGTTCCTTGATGCTTGAGGCGCACCAAATCACTTATTGGTGTCTTGTGTATAAGGCCAAAGCGATCCTTAAGCTCATTGATGTATTCTTCCCAAATGGACACACTCCTGCCCATTTTTTTCATATGCAACGTGCTACTGGAATGCTTTTGGGTCAAGATGCATGCTTGTAATCTTGACCTTTGACTCTTCGAGGGTTTCATTGAGTTCAAAATAGCACATGCATTTCAGTATCCAGCCTTCAACATCCTCTTGAGTAAACTTTGGAAAATCCATTTTGGTGAATTAGGTTGGTTGGCAATACCCATTCCATTCTTGGTCGTTGCGGCAATATTGGTCCTCTAATTCTTGGTTGTGATACCTATGGTGACCATTGCGTTTGTCCCCATTGTTATCTAAACCACACTGACAATTGTGCACAAGCATCTGTAGCTGGTTTGAGATACCTTCAACAAATTCAGTCAAGATATTTCCTTTATTAAAGTTTTCTTCTAGTCGACCCACACGTTCTTCCATTGCTTTCTTGATCTAATTTTTAGTCTAAACCATGTATTGTTGAGATGAATATGAAAAGAGAAGTGGCCGAGGAGTGCTGCTTTGATACCTTTATTGTATCAGAATAATTTTGGATGATAAAGAAAATAAAGAGAGATAGGAGAGATTAGAGAGAAGAACAGGAAGGTTGGGAGAAGAGACAGGAAAGATAAGAAGAGATAGAAGAATTGACAAGATTAGAGAGAAGGAAAGGTTCAGAGGAATTGAGAAACACAAAGATTCTGCATAATACACTTCTAATCATTAAAGATAGGATTACAGGTTAAATGTCTCATTATTTATAGGTTTCACACTCACACTTCCCAACAGCTAAATCCCAATAACTATCATTTAAATCTAAAATAACTAACTACTAATGACAAAACTATAACACATAAGAAGAAAGTTTACTTCAAAACCAGACATTTCTTGCCCAAGGACAAAGGAAAAGAGCATCCCCCCAAGTTTCTACCTCCTCAAGACATACAGGACACATCAAAATTACAACAATCCTTTCCTTTCAAGGATTCTATAACAAGCACTGCTCTAACAAAACATCTCCATAGGAAATGATTTATTTTTGGAAGAGCTTTAACCTTCCATATCATCTTCCAAACCTTCTTATTCTAGTCATAATTATTATTCCTTCTAACAAAGGGATAATGATCAAGGAAAAAATTTTCTAGAGCACCTGCCTCTAACCTTCAAAGACACCACAAGAGTTGATCAAGCTTGATCACGTCTGTTTTTTATACGGGATGTCACCACAAAACACTAAGGCTTACAAGATTTATGAACTTTTAAATGAATAGTTTCATTTAACTTTTCTTCTTTTTACAAAAGGGAGCATGCCTAGTATATATAGGCTCATAAGAAAGATTATTTCCTATTATTAAAAACCCTAATTTCCTATTATTAAAAGGGAAAGAAAATAATATAAAATAAAGGAGAAAAATACCTGGCCATATAATTTAGGAGATGTGATCATAAAATTATGAGATTACAAAACTTAGAAAATAATATAATTAATCTTAATTTTTGACTAGATTTAAAATAGAAAATTATGACTAGTCTTGCTCTTTTAAGAAAGAGAGTCAAGTCAAAGGACCACCAAGTTAGGAAGTAATTGAGAAGTGTTGCTCACCGTAAGTGTATGGGCTGAAGCAAGTAATATAATGAAAGTAAAGTATTATTTCCTTGAGAATTTGTTTAAAAACAATGATTAAACAAAAGATTAAGTGAGTTCAACCAAGTTAAGCCAAAACATAATTAAGTGAAGATGATGTTGCAAACTAAATTAACACTAAAAAATAAAGAAAAACAATTGATTCACAAACTTGAAAAACAAATTGGAACTTGTGATTATTTATCCTCCTGGTATTTCATAGCACTAAAATTACCTCCTTTTATAAATGCTTTTGATGAAAATAACTGCTAATTTAGGGTTTTAAAAATACTTGGACAAGCTCTCTCAAGTCATGAATAAGTGTTTAGTTAAGTTAATTGTCTAATTTTTTGGTTACAATTAATAAAACTCATTTTATTCTATGTTACTAGCAAAACTATTCATTCAACACGCAAATATTAAGTTCTTGCACCATTTTACCCAAGTTTTACACTTAATCTAGCCCTCTCAAGCATCAATCAAGTGAATCCAACATCTAAATGGTGGCTAATCAGTTAGAAGCATTAAGAAAAGAGTAAAATAAACACACACACACACATCATTAGTTACAAAAAGAGAGAAAAAATTTAGTGTTAAGCCATTCAGGGTTCCAAATATTTATAGAATAAAGAATTTAGTTACTCATAATCATCTACAAACTACAAATATATAAAATAATTGGATCCATTTTAGATTACAAGATAAGAAAGGGAAGAGGAATAGAAAAACAAAAAAAAAGGAGCTCTAAATGTCTTCAAAACTTCATTCCCTTGCTTCAAGCACTTTCAATTCTCAAACCCTAGCACACCCAAGCTCCAATTGTGTATTAAAATGAGAAGAATGTGTTTTGGATCGAGTTCATAGCATATATGTATCGTGCCCAAGCATTATCAAATAAAATGGAGCGTTTTGCTGACAGCGGTGAAAGTCACGATCGAAAGTCACGACTTTGGGACGACTTCGACAGTTTTGTACTGTTTTTACAGCTAATGAAAATTATTGTTTTTGTATTTGATTTTTTCATCCAAAAGCCTTCCAAAAGCAGCAACAAAGGTTCAAAATGCTTCAAATCAATCCTTAAACCAAAATAATACAAATTAAGTTTAAAAATATCAAATCAAAGCTAATTATGTAAACCCAAAGTAACATGCACATTTTTTTAATTTGGACAATTAAAATATACACAATTGAGCCAAAATATATTAGAATCTAAGGAAAATGTGATGAAATGATATGAAATTTTAGCGGTTAACAAGAAGACAATTGAGGATCATAAGGCACTTAAAATCACTTCACCCTTGTCCTCTTCACTAGGGTTTCATGCCTCCTTACTTGCACAAGGCTCCACTTGTAGTCTTCCTTGCATTGGGTTATGGTTTGCTTCCTTGCATTGGGTTATGGTTTGCACCTTTTAGGCTTGACTTTTTATGAATTTGGATCTTAAGCACATTATACATGTCTAGATGCTCTCCTTTGGGCTTGAAAGGCATCCCCCAATACTCTTTAAACTCTTGTACTTCTTACACAAGACTGAACAAAGGTTGCTTCATAGCTTTAGTTCGGGCTCTTGTCATTGGGCCTCTAATATTTTGTAAAGGGTCGTTAGGCACATTGGATTGAAAGTGTTAGGTTCTTTGCTCCTTACTTTGGCTCCTTTCATGCCACCATGCTCATGTTTGTCATTCTCAAGCTCTCCAAGCTTACTTGCCATGTTATCAATGCCATGGGGTCTAACACAAGCCATGATGCATTCTTGGAGGAAAAAAATTTCCATAATTAGACAAGTTAGCTTCCTACCTTAAAGGCTCACAATTTCAGCCAAATATTTACTTATATCTTCATTGGCATTCATGAAAAAAAGAATATCATTTGCAGGAAGCTATGTGTCACAACTGGAACTCATCCTTATACCCTTCAGCATTCTTACTAATCATATAAGGAAAAACTTCTACCATTATGATAAATATGTATGGATACAAAGGATCACCTTGTCTCAAACCTCTCCCAAAAATAATAGAAGCTACCCTTCGTCTTGACAAACAAATATTCAACGTCACAGTATCTATACCTTCCATCGCCAACCTTACCCAAGATTCATAAAAACCAAGTTTTAAAAGAGTAGCTTCCACAAAATCCCAATCTACTCCATCATAAGTTGTACCCATATCCATTTTTAATGCAAATTAACATCTTAAACTAGTTCTTCTATTCCTCAAATAGTGAAGAATTTCATGTGGAATAATGACATTATCATATATCATTTTTTCAGGCATGAAAGCCCCCTGACTTTGAGAAATATAGCAGCTCAATAAGGGTTTTAGTCTACTAGTTAAGACTTCTAACACCATTTTATAAGTAAAATTACATAAATCAATAGGCCAAAATTGTGAAACAAGTTCAGGTTCATCAACTTTTGGAATTAAAGTGATATTTGTCCAGTTAAGCTTTGTTATAGAGTCCTTACCTTCAAAGAAATCTTGCATCATGCTACAAATTTCTTATTTCACATCCCTTCAAGAATCTTGGGAAAACTTGCCATTAAACCCTTCAGGCCTGGGAGCTTTATTCCCTCCTAATTGAAATACAGCATCACACATTTCTTCTCTAAGAACAAACCTCATCAGATCTGAATTCATATCTCTTGTTATTCTACAGTCAACATATTGTAGCACCTTACTAAATCACTAGGAGCAGAAGGCCGAAAGGGATCCTCATAATAGTCTACAAAGCATTTAGAAATATCACTTGCTTCTTCCAACCATTCACCATTCATACCTTTTATCTTTAAAATAGTATTTCTCTATCTTCTCTGGATTGTGGACAGGTTAAAAAATTTGGAATTCATATCCCCCTATTGCAGCCAAGAATATTCTTGACCTTTGCCTCCAATATTGCTCCTTCCTTTGCCAAATGTTCTTTAATTCTATTTCTGCTTCTTCCAGATTTCACAACTTATCCTCCGTGAAAGAACCATAAGAGCAGTCATCAATTCATCAATAAGTTTCTTATTATTTAGATATTCTCTTATGCTCCATTCCTTTAACACCTTTCAACAGTGATTCAATCTTTTAATAACATCATTCACACAAGTTCTAGCTTCCCCCTTACCTCTTTCCACCCTTGTCTCACCACTTCAGCATAATCAGGATGAGTATGCCACATATTCTCAAACTTAAGTCTCCTTGGAGTAGTAAAAATCTTGTAGCAAAGATCCACTAGTATCATATTATGGTTGGAACCAATAGCCTCAAGATAAAAAGCTTGTGCTGGAGGAAATTTCTCCCTTAAATCCACATTACCAAACACTATCAATTCATTCTTTCATATGATCATCTCCTACTCTCTAATTACTCCAGGTGTAATTTGAGCCATTATATCCAACATCAGTCAAAATACAGTCAGTAATGAGCTGCTGAAATTTCAATATCTTCTTCATTGCCCTTGGCTTTCTTCCTAACTTTTCACTTTGAGAAGTCATGTCATTGAAATTCCTGTCCACAACCATTCATCCCTCACTCTCCCCAGCCAAATTTTGAAGATTTGTCCACACCTTATCTCTCTCTCTCTCTCTCTCTGAGAGCATGTGCAACATTTACAAAATCAGGCACTTCAGTTGCGGCAGACATGATTTTGACATGAATATAATGATGAGGGAAGTTAATACTTCTACATCCACCTCATTATTCCACCACAAACATAAGCCACAACTTTTCCCTCTACGCTTAACCAAATACCCCCTCCTTTTTTTCCTTAAAAAAAAAAAAAATTCCCTATAGGTTTCTATAGCACATTGTTGAACCTGCCTTTGCCAATTATTTCCTTTTTTTTTTTAAATAACTTCTTCTTTCCATCTTTTTTACTTTTCGACTATTGTACTTTAATTTTCTTTGTTTTAAATATATTGATCCATTTTATCAAAAGAATAATTTTATTTTTTATTTTTAGAAATTTGAAACAAATTAAATTTTTGAGAATAGTTGAAACATTGATTTGCCCTTGTACTAAACCTTGTGCATTTGTTTGGCAAAAAAAAAAAAAAAACACCTCGTACATCACATATAGGGAATAATTTTAGTATTATGGGAATGGCACATCTTGGCTTTTGTCATGCTTCCTTTGCTTAAAATTAAGTTTAGCTATTGAAAAATATTTGATCCTTCACATGCCTTCCATTTCTAGCAAATTGTTTTAGCGTTAGAGCTTCTCGATTTCTTGATGAATGTACTAATGTGCTTAAATCTAGATCATGCATATTACTTTTAGCACACCAAATTATTATATGTTTAATGTTTTAAACAACCCAAAATTCTTGTGAAAATCTAATGTTGAGAAACAAAATATCAATGAGCTTCAAACACATTCTTTTAAACTATAACATGGATAGAACATAAAAAATATTAAACATCCAAAAATGAATCTTGTATTAAACACATATCAATCTGATAACTTTTAACTCATTTAATCTATTGTTGTGAATTGATTTGACTGACACCCTCTATAACAAATTTAATTACTTATTTATTTATTTATTATAGATTAATATATTTTAAACTAGAATAACTCCCCTTACGTATGATGAAATCTTCCCCATGCATCGGATGATGGAGAATTCTAGTTAGTAACAATTATTTATTGGTGAACAAGCATACACAAGTACATTCTTTATATTTGGTAAACAATCTCCTTTTGCATTTCACTTACAACTACTTGCACTACCCGCGATGGAGAAGAGGATAGCGACAGCAACACGATAAGGAAGGCAACTTGGCAGCAAGATGGAAGAAGATGAGGACAATTGGGTCTTTTACCTTATTTTTCTTTGATTTAAGTCTATTTTTTTAATCCCAACACATACCAAACATAATTTTAAAGTTTATTCTCACTCCCCGTTTCATACCCAATGTCATAAAAATGAATGCTTTATACCAAATGGGGCTTGAGGGTAGAGATGGGAATATCAGTAGAGCTGTTAATTTGAATGAGCCAGACTTATTTAGATCGGACTTAATTTAGGTAAAAGCTTATTTGAGTCAGATTTCAGATACTTGAACATTGAAAATTCACATATAATCAAGCCTAATCTTAACACCTCGAGCTTTCAAGCCGCTCCAATACTTGAATTGTTAGTTTTTTATTTTATTTTTTCTTTTTTAGCTAATTCCAATTTTTATCTTAAAAAATAAAGATTTGTCAAACCATATAATACTTTTTTAATAGGAAGGAACAGAACAAACAAAACAAATACCAACAAGGAAAAATACAAAATAGAAAGCAAACTATGGAGGCCATAACAGCTCTGGCAAAGCAGATACATCAGTTATGACATGGTAGAATCCAAGTGAAAGAGACAAAACATGTTTAGCAAGGGCGTCATCTTCCATTTTGAAATCATGTGAAACATGCTGAATACGAACCTGCCAACTACAATTCAACAGCTCCTTGATAGTCAGTAGCTCATTGCATTTCTCATGGGGATCAACATTCTTTACCTTTATGAGTTTGAGCACTTCCATATAATCAGTCCGGAGGAAAAACCTTTTCAATCCTTTATCCTAGGAAAATTTTAATCCCATGAGGAATGCCCATATCTCACTTAGCTTGTGAGAGCATCACCCTTAATGGGCCAAAACATGAATGCCCCTACGTTCTCTCCTTGATGATTTTTGAATACCCTCCTATAGCCTGTCGTCCATGACTGAATCAAATGAGCACCATCAACAAATACTATAGCCTTATCCATGGTGGGGAGAATAGAGTGTTGAGAATTAAAATTCCTCACCAAGAACAGTAGCAACCTTAACAGAACCTAGGCTTTAGACATGCATCGTAAGATGCCATGTGCCTGAGCCGAATATCAGCATTAGAAGATGCGGTATTTTGAAAAATCTGCTCATTTCTTCTCCTCTACATAAGCTAACGTACCATTGCAAACCAGCTACCCCATTGCTCCTTAAATAATCCCATGTTTGTAGTGACAATAAGTTTGCGCCAATCCCATAACTGGAGAGCAAAGAACCTCTCTAAATATTCAAGTTTCACACTCCTACGCTAAATTTCCTTCACTTTATGACAGTTACGAACAACGTGTAAAATACGATACTCCGTTGAATGACACCAGGTACAAACTGCACTTGAACACAAATTCTTCCTCACTCTCAATCTGTTTGTTAGAAAACGATCATGGAGAGTCAAATAAAGAAAGGATTTACACTATTGTTGAACACTAAATTTCATGAAGTAGAGAATATGCACATTTTATCAGGAAGTTCTCGTGCTTTTCATGTTTCCAACGAATAGTTTCCCGCCCATTATGTCTTGTGGTGCATTCAAAACTAGTAAGCATCAAATGCCAAGTCTGTTTGATCCCATACCATAGACGAGAACCTAAGCGCGATCAATTGATACTTGGAATCAAATCATTCCCACAATTATACTTGTGTAATACCCAAAAGTTTTAAGTAAAATTTAAAATATATAATAATGTGTTTTAATTGTATTTGTATTAATTTTGGAAATATTTTGGTAATATGTAAGATTGAAGAAATGTTAATGTATTTTAATCGCAATCATAAATAATAACAGAAAGCATGTTAAAATCATGCCTTTTACGTTTTCCTTTGTTGAAAAATAATTTACGATACATATTAAGCACACATTCACTGTCAGAGTCATTCTTTTTTCCACGTTCTTTAAACAAAATTTTATCATTTTATAGTACGAATTAATGAAAAATTGCCCCACATCATGAAGTTGTATTTTAATTTGTAGCGAAATAAGAAATAAAAAATATGAGATGAATTTAAATTTTTGTAAAGAGTAACAGCTTCTTTAATTTCTTAATCAACTAACACGATTAATCAAATTTGGATATTCGTTTATTTTAAACATTAAGTCAAGCAATAATTCAAATGCAAATTACAGATGGTAGTTAAAGTCAAATTTTCATGTTTTTATTGTTTGTCTTTTTTATATAACGCGTTATATACTTTTGAATGTGAGTGGATTAGAATGATTCAAAATTCAACCCATTTGGTGCAATTTCACATCCGTCACGTTATAAGGAAAAGTCTTCAAAACATCAATTAACATTACTTACACAAATTTTCCAAGTCAAGTGAAAAAGAAACAGAAGCCATTCATTTTGGAAGCACTTGCATTAAAATGATTTTCAAATTTCAAAATATATCCACAATATGTACTGAAGATTTGTTTAACATTTGTCCAAATTATGGCCAAGTTTTTGAAGCCATAATTTTTTTTTTATTTCTGGGTCTTTTGTATGTGTAGAAAATTCCACATGACAATTCTTCTTTAAAAGGAAAAAGAAATATGTCTTCAAATATTTAGTTATATAAACACTTCCATCCTTGCTTCTCTTTGCCCTTCAAACACACAAGCGGTCGTTTTAAAAATAAGAAAAGAAGTTTAATTCCATAAATAATTAATTTTAGTAAAATTGAAAAAAGGTCAATATATATTTATATATCATTCATATATAATAACAGTAAGTCAGTAACATAAGACATAATCAATTAACAATTAACATGTGTGTGTTAGTTATATTTTTTAAGAAAAATATATCTGCAGGTCCTTACAGTTTCACTTAATTTTGAATTAGGTTTTTATAATTACATATATAAAAGATGAATTGGCAAGGAGTTAACTAAATGAAGAAACATAATAAATCAAAATTTTAATTAAAAAATTAGTTTTCCTTGCGCCACAGAGATGTCATAATTTCTGTATGTTTTGTTTTGAATCAGGAATGTGAATTCTAAGTCAAATCAATTTATTGCCACATGTTGGCTTAACATTAAAATTAATGTTATTCAATTTTGTGTATATGAGAGCTGTTATAACTAACAAAAACTTGTAAATTCATTTGTCTAATATTTATCCATATTATATTTCTCCAAACACATAAGTGTGTGTTTTAAAAATAAAAGAGAAGTTTCTATAACAATTAATTTTAGTAAAAGTTTCTATAACATTAATATAGGAGTCGATCAAAATCGTTGATTAAGTTGTTAAAACAAATCTGATAAGAAGGATCCTTTAACAAATTATAGATAAAAGATTAGCCACCATTAATTTGCTATAACTTGGTTAGATATCTCATATCTCTATGCCGTATTATTTACTTTGAATGAGTGAATGAGATTCTTTTGTTTCATTTCCAAGTCGTCCATAAAAAACAAGAAATATTTTCCAAATCAACTGCAAAAGAAATTGAAGTGATTTATTTGTTGCATTTGATATTTATATTAACTAGTATGTCGCCCGTACGTTGCACGTGATAAGTAAAAAATAAAAAAAATAATTTTAATAAAATAATAATATATAATAATTATTTAGAAAATAAAATGTTATTAAGTGAAAATAAGTTTAAAACTAAATTTCTTAATGCTAGTTTTTGACTTTTACAATGGTCCTGATGTAATATTTACAAAATATATGCTTTTAAATGCTTTTTACTACAGTTCTTAACTGTTTAGATCAATTTTATATACAATTTAAGTCCAATTTTTTTTTTTTTGTAAGAGATTGTTTATAGCTAAATTAAATACATCAACTGAAAGCATGTTAGAATCTTAACTGTTTAGATCAATTTTATGTATAATTTAAGTCCAAAAAGTACTAATAAATGAAAAATTGCCCCACGTTATGAAGTTATATTTTAACATGAAACGAAATAAGAAATAAAAAATATGAGATGAATTTAAAAATTTTGTAAAGAGTAACAGCTTCTTTAATTTCTTAATCAATTGAATTTAAAAATTTTGTAAAGAGTAACAGCTTCTTTAATTTCTTAATCAATTAACACTGTTTAATGAAATTTGGATTATTCATTTATTTTAAACAAGTCAAGCAATAATTCAACTGTAAATTGTAGATGGCTCCCAACATCATTCACATATAAATAGAGTACTCATAAAAAAAAAATACAGAACCATTTTTGTACAATAGTCACTCTTATAGTTTGAGGATACGCCATTTAATTTGTAATAGACACGACTGTTTTTTGTTATCCGTCCTTTGAAAGAACATTTATTAAGAAATTTAAAAGAAAAAAGTTTTTAGACATTTCAGTTTAGTTGAGATTTCAAAAATTCAAAAGACGGAAAATAATAAGACACAATAATTCTTTGTTTAGTTGAGATATTGAGGGGCAAAGTCATTCACTAAATTTATTTTGCATGAATCTTAAAACTGTTAAGTTTATATCGAATAATATAATCACAATGCGTGCATGCGAGTGAGTGAGAGTGAGATGCACACATCCACAATTGATTAATATTTTAACGCTCATAGTAATATAAGTGGAGTTGCTTGGAAATAATTCAAGTATGCTAAAGTTTGAGTAATGAAAATAATTTTGATTTTCAGTTTGTGGTTTGTGTCCATATTTAAATATAAAATAGACTAAATTGATAGATATAGTGTTTAGCAGTTATGGGGAATATTCAAATGTTAAAGAAAAGTTTTTCTTTTTTCTCTTTTTATATATATAACGTGTTATAAACTTTGAACGTGAGTGGATTAGAGTGATTCAAAATTCAACACGTTTGGTGCAATTTCACATCCGTCACGTTATAAGGAAAAGTCTTAAAAACATCAATTAACATTACTTACACAAACATTTTCCAAGTCAACTGAAAAAAAGAAAGAAGCCATCCATTCTGTAAGCACTTGCATTATTAAAGTGATTTTCAAATTTCAAAATTTATCCACAATATGTGAACCCTGCAAAATGAAGATTTGTTTAACATTTGTCCATATTATATAGCGAAAACTTCAAATGAGCCACCTAGTTTGGTTGATTTTTTTTTCTTTATTTCTCGGTGAAGAAAATTCCACATGACAGTTCTTCAGGAAAAAAGAAAAGAAAAGAAAAAAGAAATCTATCTTCAAATATTTAGTTGTATAAATACTTCCGTCCATTCTTTTCCTCGTTCTTCAAACACGGCATGGGTTTTAAAAATGAAAAAGAATTTTAATTCTATAATAATTGATTTTAGTAAAATTGAAAAAAGTTCAATATATATTTATATATCATTCATATACAATAACAGTAAGTCAGTAACATAAGAGATAATCAAATCGTTGATTAAGTTGTTGATAGAAAAAAATCTGATAAGGGACATCTTTTAACAAATTATACACAAAACATAGCCACCATTAATTTTTTTCAACTTAATTAAAAAAAACAGCCACCATAGTACAAGGAACAATCTTCTTTTAAAATGGATTATACGTACACCAAATATTTTCCAAGTCAACTGAAAAAGAAATTGAAGTCATCCATTTGTTAATATTTGATATTTATACTAATGGAGAAGACTTTGAAGTTAACCAAAAAAGAACCACCTAGTTTCGTTCATTATTTATATGTGGGACCTAAGGAGACAGGTTTTTATTACCATTTACCCAACGTGTTACCAATTTTTCTTATAAAAAGAATAATATTTCAAAAAAAAAATCCATATTCAAAATTTACTAAAAAAAATCAAATGAGTTCTAGGATGATGATGAAGACTTGTCCGCGTATATGATAATATTTATGAACATCAATTAACAATTAACATGCCTGTGTTAGTTATATTTAATTGAGCTTCTTATAGTTTGATCAATTAAATTTTCTAATCCCTGAAGGTTAAAATCATATATTTTTTATTTAAAAAAATTAAAAACTTTTATATTTTTATTAAATGATTATATAACTTTAGAATTAATTACATAATTTTTATAACTCAAAATTTCTATAATTAGGTTGTTTTCTAAATATTTTTTATACATATATAGAATCTTCATACAAAATTAATAAAAATGTAAATATTTAATTTGTTATATAAATACTTCCATCCTTGCTTTTCTTTATTCTTCAAACGCACAAGCGTGCATTAAAAAAAGAGAGAAGTTTAATTTTAGAGAAATACTTAGATAAATCAGATGCACCATATCATTTGTAGTTTATTCAATTAAAATATTTCAAGTAGTCTAAATAAAATATTGTATGATATTTTTTAAATTGATTTTATTTTTATAACAAAATACACATTTGATTTCTTGTCTTTTTTCTCTCTATTGTCATCAATATCATAATTAATTTATATTTAATACCATCTAAATATTATATTTTTATTGGGCAAACCACACATAACGTGGTGTACCTGATCTACCTAAATATTTCTCTTAATTCTATTATAATTAATTTTAGTAAAATTGAAAATAGGTCAATGTATATTTATATATACCATTCATTTGTAATAACTGTAAGTCAGCAACATAAGAGATAATCAAATCGTTGATTAAGTTGTTGATACAAAAACTATGATAAGGAGCATCTTTTAACAAATGCCCCTTGTTTATAAGGAAAAGTCTTCTAATCTAATCTAAGACTTGCATCTGTTGATCCAAGTCAAGCATAGAAGCATCACGGTTTTTACAGGCTTATTTTATTCTGTTTTCTGTTTTTATGTTCTTAAACATGATTCTATAAAGTATTTTCTTAGAACAAGTTTTCAAAACCCAAAAAAAAAAAATTGAATCATTATTTTGAAAAACATATACTTTCTCTGTTAAAAAATGTAAGGCATTTTTAACCGAATTTCACTTTCAATAAAGTAGTTACCTACTTTCAAACTAACTTTATCTTTTCACATTTACTCTTATTAAATACCCTACAATAAATATAAAGTCATTCATCAATAAGGGCATGTTTGAAAAAAAAGGCAATGATTATACCTTGAAAGACTAAAAATGCCTTGTATTTTTGAACATTCAAATCCTCACAAAATACCTTATATTTTTAAACGAAGGGAGTATAAATTAGTGAAATAAAGGGTGAAAGAATAATTTATTTTATCAATATAATTGTTATTAATAAAAACATGATATTTTCTCTTTTCTCTAGTGTTGCAGAACAAAAGGTTACAGACATCTCAGATATGTTCTGGTTTGTTTAGTTTTCCAGAACAACTTTTATTTTATTTTATTTTATTTTCTTGCTTTTCAGAACAAATAAAAGAAAATAATATTTTTAAATAAGTTTTTTCATTTTTTTCAAAACGAAAAACTAGTGAAAACAGGTAATAAAAAAAGCCTTACATTCCCCCCCAAAGTAGTTCTGAAACGTGAATTTTTTTTTTTAATACAGCAGAAGGTAAAGCCTTGGAAATGAGATGAAAACAAAATTAATCCACAGGTATTATATATGGGCTCATTCTTCCGTATTTGACAAGAATTTAATACATTAAATATGCTTGAGCTTTATGGTCATTTGTATGGCACAATGTTTTCCAGGTAACAGCTTTTGTTTCTTTGAGGGAACCAACAGGACCTTATTATGGGCATGAGATTGTGTAAGTCAAGGGATTTAACTAATCCACATAATTGATTAATATTTTAACTTAACACTCATAGTAATAAAATTTGTTAATATGGGACCTATCTTAAAAATTCTTTATAGGATGATTATACAAAGCTTTATTCATGGCACATCAATTCATCTATGCATATCATAAAATGTCATTTACTAACTTCTTTTTTTATATAGTAGAAGAAGTAGATTCCATCGACTAGAGAAATTATCTCCATTGTGGTATCGAAGGCAAAGTCATTCACTAACTTTATTTTGCATGAATCTCAAAATTGTTAAAATTATATCGATTAATATAATTACAATATGTGCGCACGCGAGTGAGAGTAAGATGAGCACATCCTCAATTGATTAATATTTTAACTTAACACTCGTAGTGATATAAGTGGAGCTACTTGGAGATAATTCGAGTAAGATGAAGTCTGAGTAATGCAAATTAATGTTGAAAATATATTCAAAAACAAGAAGCCTTATATTTCATTAGGTAGGATCAGCTATATGAATTGCACAACATTATTGTATTCTAATGGTAACCAAATCTTTAGGTATGTTATTAACTAAAAGATCTAGTTCAAAAAGATAAATGTTTCTCTCTATGATCTTTCTCTATCCCTTCAAAAAAACTCAACACCTCCAGCTATCTTTTTTGTTCATGTTCAAACTACCTAAAATAATTTTTTATCATTTTCTCCCCAATTGACTCATAATTGAGAGAAGATTTTTAATTAGGTTTAATGAAGTTGGAAATAATTAGTTAATGCATCAAAATAACCTCTCCAATGGCTTATAATCTGGACCAAATAAATCATCCCTCAAGTATCATATATTTAAGAATGGATGGAGTAGTTTCTCTTTCTTTTTATTCGACACATGGATTTTGCAGGATATAGCATATTTATTATTTAATTTGATGTTGTGCCGGGTGTGTGTAGGCGCGTGTGCAGAATAAAAGAAAAATTCCAGTACATATATTTTCCGATTGTTTCTTACCAACTTTTTAAATTTTATAAAAATTAATGATCAACTTACCAATTGAATGAGATTATTCAAATTTTAGAATTATTATTATTAATTATAGTTAAGGGCATCAGACATTCAATGCTTTGCTGATAATCATTCTAGATGTGATGTTAATTTAAATATATATTAACAAAAAAAGGTGTGTTTGCATTTCTTCATCCATCAAACCTTATCCTCCATATTACATGTACATGTGGTCAGTAAAATTTGTTACTATGGGACCTAGTTTGAAAATTATTTATTGGATGACTCTACAAACCGTTATTCACGGCACAATAATTCATCTATACATATCATAATATGCCATTCACTAATTTTATTTTGCATGATTCTCAAAGTTGTTCAATTAATTACATCAAATAATATAATCACAATGCATCCACGCATGAGGGAGTGATCAGGGAGAGTGAGACACACTCACTAATCCATAATTGATTATTGTTTTAACTCAACACTCATGTATAGTAGTGTTACTTGGAGATAATTCAAGCTAAGTAAGCTGAAGTCGGAGTAATGTAATTAAGTTTTATTTTCAGTTTTTTTGGTTTGTGTCAAAATTTTAATGCGAAAGAGAATTTTTTTCTTTCTTCTTCTGTACGTGTTATTTACTTCGAGTGGATGAAGTTTTAATGCAAAAGACAATTTTACTTTGGGTTTTTCTTTCCAAGTCAAGTGAAAAAATAGAAGCTATCCAATTTGTAGGCATCTGCATTAAAATGATTTTGAAATTGTAAAATTTATCCACAATATGTGGACAGCAAAAGCTTGTAAAATGGTTTGTTTAATATTTGTCCATATTATAGCGAAGACTGTTCTTTTCTTTTGTTTTTTTTTTTTTTGGGTTATGATAGCGAAGACTTTGAAGTGAAGGAAGAAAGAGCTGCCAAATTTCGTTGATTCTTTCTTTTATTATTTTCTTTAATTTTCAGTCATTTATGTGATAATGTGAATTGACGGTTCTTCAGAAAAAGAAAAAAGAAAAAAGAAATTTGTCTTCATCAAGTATTTAATTATATAAATAAATCCATGCCTGCTTTTTTTTTTTTGGTTCTTCAAACACATAAGAGTGTGTTGTTTTTCAAAAAGAGAAGTTTCGATAATAATTAATTTTACTAAAATTGAAGAAAGGTCAATATATTTTAATTTCACCCATATATAATAACAGTAACATTTGAGTTAAAATAAAATCGTGTTGATTAGGTTGTTAAAAAATCTGTTAAGGAGCGTCATTTGAAAAAGTAAAGATAAGATTAACCAACATTATTATTTGCTCAGCTTAATTAGATATCTCATATATATCTATACCGTGTTATTTACTTTGAATGAGTGAATGAGATTCTTTAATTTCTTTTCAAGCCCATCTTGATATAAGGAACAATCTTCTTTTATATATGAATTACGTATACAAAATATTTTCCAAGTCAACTGAAAAAGAAATTAAAGTAATCCAATTCCCGTTTTGGAGGATACGAGCTAAATCTAATTACCGAACATGAGAATGCTTTGATATTTATATTGATATATTTGTAAATATTTTTACACCTTACCCTTAATTTTTCTTTCTCTGATAAAACTCCTATTTGGGGAAAGGTTATATTTATGCAATAACAATACTTTCTCTGATATAACAATATTTTTTTTCCAGTTTTCTCTTCTCTTTACTTTTTTTCCTTTTATTTTCTTTCTTGTTAATTTTTCTTTCCATCCAAACGGTGGGTAAAAGAAGAAGTAGTAGTGTTAGAGTTTAAAATAAATCTTAAAGAAATTTATTATTTTATGTTGTACTGACCGTGTGCGTGTGCGTGCAGAGGAAAAGAAAAACATAAAGAAAATTTTGATAAATATACTTTTACCCCTATAACTTTATACACTATTTTATTTTGAAACTTTAATTCTATAAAGTGTATTTTCAGTTGAGAAAACACAATTATTAGTCTCTATAATTTTATTATGTTTACAAAAGTCTCTATAATTTGTTTTCATTCTTTATAATTCCTATAATTTAACATCGTTATAACTTGACAAAAAATGTTACCCAATTTTATTGAAACTATAGTGACTGAAAAGAATGAAAAGAAGATACATGGACTAAAACCAAGATCTAATGAAATTATAGGGACCAATAATAATATTTTCTTTTTCAGTCTTTTAACATTAACACTGTTAATTTCATCACAAAAACAAGTTATATTGAACTTTTAAATATTAAAAAAACATTATCAAATATTAATTTATTAAGTTCAATTTTTTTTAAAATAACAATGATTGGTACGAAAAAATCATTTAAAACTAATAGTCTTAGAGTTAAAAGACTCAAATATATCTTATAAAATTAAGGGACTAAATTAAAACCTTATATAAAGTTAGAGGACCAAAATTACACTTTAACCAAAAAAATTCCAATACATATGATGGCGGGTCTCCAAGCATTAGAAACATTTTTTCATATTGTCCGGTTGTTTCTTACCAACTTTTAAATTTATAAAAATTAATAATCAAATTACCGAGTGAATGAGATTATTCAAATTTTATATTTATTATTATCACTACTACTACTACTACTATTATTATAGCTAGAGCACCAGACATTCAATGCTTTGTTGATAATTATTCTAGATATGTTGTTAATTTAAATATATATCAACAAAAAAAGTGTCTTTGCATTTGTTCACCTGTCAAACCTTATCATAAAATGTCACTCACTAACTTCATTTTGCATGAATCTTAAAATTGTTCAATTAATTATATTCAATAATAAAATCACAATACGCGTTGAGTTAGTAAGTGAGAATAAGACACACACACTAATCCACAATTGATTAATATTTTAACTTAAAACTCATCGTAGAGTTCCTTTGAGATAATTCAAGCTAAGTAAGCTGAAGTTGGAGAAATGTAAATATGCTTTATTTTAAGTTTTTGTGGTTTGTGTCAATATTTAAATATAAAATGGAGTAAATTGATAGATTTTTTTACCAGTTATAGGGTATATTTAAATGTTAACAAAAGTTTTTCTTCCTTTTTCTATATGGTGTCATAAGCCTATAACTTAGATATGTCATATATTTCTACACCATGTCATTTACTTTTCATGAGTGGATGAGATTATAATAAACAATCTTCTTTTGGACATAGATTATGCACATGAAATATTTTCCAAGTCGTCAATAAAAAATAAGAAATATTTTCTAAGTGATCAACTGAAAATTAAATTGAAGTTATTTATTTGTTGTATTTAATATTTATATTAATACCAAAGAATTTGAAGTCAAGTGAAAAATATATAATTTAGGGCCAAAAAAATTATTTATACGAATGTGTTTATCGCTATATTAAATCATCAACAGATTTTTTTTTTTGGGTCAAACAACAGAAAGCGTGTTAGAATCATGCCTTTTACTTTTTTTTGCCATCAGAATCATGCCTTTTACGTTTTCCTTTTTTATTGCTTCGTTTTCCTTAAAAACAAATAATTTACGGTACATATTAAGCACACATGCACTGTCAGCGTCATGCTTTTTCCACGTTCTTAAACGAATTTTTATCATTTTAAGATATTAGTTAATGAAAAATTACCCTCGTCATGAACTTATATTTTAATATGTTGCAAATTAAGAAATAAAGAATATGAGATGAATTTAAAATTTTTGCAAAGAGTAACAGCTTCTTTTGTTCTTTAATCAACTAACACACTCATAAACCAAAATTGGAATTCATTTATTTTAAACAAGTCAAGCAATAATGCGTATGCAAATTCCAGATGTGGCCCGCCGTACAATCTCATCCTCATATAAACAGAGCACTGATAAGAAAAAAGTACAGATAAATTTTTGTTCAATAATCAATCTTATAGTTTAAGGATAAGCCAATTTAATTTGCAATAGACACACCTAATTTTGTTATTAAAAGCATAAAAAGAAAAAATATTTTAGACATTTTACTATTTTAGTTTCGTTGAGATTTCAAAAATTCAAAAGACAAAAAATGAGACACACTAACTATGGGCTTAGGGGTTTCTTTGGTAAGGAAAAGTCTTGACGTAGGTCCCTCCCACCATTACGAGACTCCGTCTATAAATGAAGCTTCATCTTGTAGATGCCAAAAGGACCATATCCATCATTTGCTCAACCATCCCTTCCTAGCTACTTGAGTTATGGCATTTGCAATGATGCTCTGTTTCTACTTGTTCTTTCTTTCTCCTTCCCTTTCTTCTCCTCTCAACCCTCCAATTTGCAATTCTCATGACTCCTCTGCCCTTCTCCAATTCAAACACTCTTTCTCTCTCAATCATTCCGCTTCAATTATGTGTGATGAGTATTTTGATGACTCTTTCCTGTATACTGTTCACTTTAAGAACTCATCTTACCCAAAGACGGCTTCATGGGGGAATGATTCAAATTGTTGCTTGTGGGTAGGGGCCATGTGTGACTCCATGTTAGGCCACGTGATTGGCCTTGATCTCAGTTGTAGCTGGCTTCAAGGTCAACTCCATCCTAACAATACCCTCTTCCAACTTTCTCATCTTCAAATACTCAACTTGGCTTACAATGATTTTAGTGGGTCCTTGATATCATCTCAGTTTGGTGAGCTTTCCACTCTCACTCATCTCAATTTAAGCAGCTCTGCTTTTACTGGTGAAATTCCTTTTGAAATTGCATATTTGTCTAAATTGGTCTCTCTTGATTTGTCTTTGAATGGATTTTACTCATTTGATGAGAAGTGGAGTCCTTTGAGACTTGAACCATCCACATGGGAGAAGCTCATTCTAAATATGACTGATCTACGAGAACTTGCTTTAAATTATGTAAATATGTCTTCTATTTCACCAAGCTCCTTATCTTTACTCATGAATTTGTCATCTTCTTTGATCTCCCTTAAACTTCATTATACTGAGTTGCAGGGAAATATTACAAGTGACATTTTTTGTCTTAAAAATCTTCAGAAACTAGATTTGTCAGGAAATATAAATCTCAATGGTCAACTTCCAAGGTCTAATTGGAGCTCTCCTCTTTCACTCTTAGATCTAGAAGGCTGTGGATTTGGAGGGCCAATTCCTTTGTGTTTCGGGAACCTCACTCAACTAATTGATTTGAACCTTGGTTCAAACAAATTTAGTGGTGAGATCTCATTCCTTTCAAACCTTGTACATCTCACTTCCTTACGACTAAGTGATAATAATTTTTTTGGTGAAATACCTTCCAAAATCTCACAATTGTGTAAATTGGTCTTACTTGACTTGTCAAGTTTTATTACATTGAGGAGTACCTTGAGACTTGAACATTCTACATTTGAAAAGCTAATTCTAAACATGACTAATTTAAGGAGGCTTTATTTAGATAGTGTTAATATGTCCTCTGTTACACCAAGGTCCTTGTCTTCGCTCATGAATTTATCTTCCCCTTTGAACTCTCTTTTTCTTGGAAATACTTCTTTGCAAGGTAACTTCCCAAATAGCGTCTTCCATTTAGAAAACCTTGAACGTCTAGATTTGGCATTGAATATGAATTTGAAGGTTCAACTTCCAAAGTCCAACTTGAGCTCTTCTCTACGATTTTTTAGTCTCATTGGCATACCTTTCTTCGGAAAGTTACCTGATTCCATCAGTCAGTTGAAGTCTCTTGAATATTTGGATTTGACATTTTGCCAATTTGAAGGGACTATTCCTCCAGGTTTCAAAAATCTCACTCAACTCATTGATTTACGTCTTGGTTTAAACAATTTCAGTGGTGGGATCTCATTCATTTCAGCACTTGGAAATCTCAATTCCTTAGTTCTTTCAAATAATAAATTTAGTGGTCAAATCCCACCATCACTTTC
This sequence comes from Prosopis cineraria, assembly GCF_029017545.1. Lineage (NCBI taxonomy): Eukaryota > Viridiplantae > Streptophyta > Magnoliopsida > Fabales > Fabaceae > Prosopis > Prosopis cineraria. The sequence continues at coordinate 15,623,682 of NW_026555339.1, forward strand.
AAGTCTTGAGCATCTTGAGGAGTTAGATCTTTCAGTAAATCATTTTAGTGGTGAAATACCAAATGCGTTTGGAAAGCTCAGCAAATTAGATACTTTATTCCTTAATAATAATAATTTTAGTGCTCAAATCCCCTTATCCCTTTCAAATACAAGTGTTACACTTCTTGATCTTAGCTTCAACATGTTAGAAGGGAACCTCCCAATTCCATTCTTCGGAGCTCAATTTTTTTCAGTCTCGAACAATAAGTTTGAGGGAGATATTTCCCTTCTGTTTTGCAATGCAAGTTCACTTGGGATACTCAACTTGTCTCACAACAACTTGTCAGGCCCTATTCCAAAATGTCTTCTTGCCCTCCAGAATCTCTATGTTCTAGATCTACAAATGAATAGTTTTTTTGGAAATTTACCAAACCATTTTTCAAAGAGTAATGTCTTTCAAACTGTGCATTTCAATAGCAATCGATTCAAGGGATCATTGCCTCTATCTTTGGCTCATTGCAATCAGCTAGAAATTTTTGATGTTGGACAAAATGAGATTGAGGATGTGTTTCCTAGTTGGCTTGAAAGTTTCCCAGAGTTACAAGTGCTTGTTTTAAGAGAGAATAGGCTTTATGGGGTCATTCCTAGTTCCAATACCAAGCATCCATTTCCTAACTTAAGGATTTTTGACATTTCCAACAACCACTTCAGTGGATCATTGCCGACAACATACATCAAGGAGTTTAAAGGAATGATGAAAATTATTAATGTTGAAGCTGGTTCTCTATACATGGAAAATAAAAATTATTCATCAATGTATAAGGATTCAGTGATGGTCACATTGAAAGGAAATACCATAGAGCTGGAAAGGATCTTGAAAATATTTACCTCAATGGACTTGTCAAATAATCGATTTGATGGGGAGATTCCAGAAACCATTGGAGAGCTACGTACACTGATAGGGCTAAACCTC